>NC_085030.1:4109226-4371934 GCF_963692335.1 Osmerus eperlanus | reverse complement strand
CCTCTCCTAGCTGGATGAGGTAGGCCAGACGAGCCTGGGTGGCAGAGATCACCTGAGGGGGTGGAGAGAGAGAGGGAGGGGAGGGAGAGATAGAGAGGGGGGGAGGGGGGGAGAGAGAGGTAGGGTAATGGAGGAGAAACAGGGAAGGAAATGGAGTCAAAGAGGGAGAATACGTGTGCAAGAGAGGAGATGGCCTAGAAAGTCGGGAACCTACGCAAGAACTCATCCATTAAACATCCTTTCACACCCACACCTTCTAACCTCCTCCCTCGCCTGCCACCGTCTCTCCGTCTCTCTTCCCCTCTGTGCCTACCTTCTGCCCCGGCTCCATCAGAGACTGGATCTTCTTGAGGTGGTAGCTGATGGCCTTGGTCAGGTCCTTCTCTCTCATGTTGCTGAGCAGCGTGGGCGAGATGAAACTGTCCAGACCAAACTCCTTCCTGTCCGCGCAGGAAGACAACAGCACGTCGATTGACATTGACGCGTGCGTGCGTGTATGAGTGTGTGTTTTGTGTGAAGGAGTGAGGGGGAGCGACAGACAGGGTGAAAGGCAGTGAGCGGGGATGGAGACGAAGACGAAAGAGAGGAGCAGGAAGTCGAGTCTTTGAGAACAGCAGGGCGTGTATGTGAGCGTGTGTGTGTGTGAGCGTGTGTGCGTGTATGTGAGCGTGTGAGCGTGTGTGCGTGTATGTGAGCGTGTGTGTGTGTGAGCGTGTGTGCGTGTATGTGAGCGTGTGTGTGTGTGTGAGCTTGTGTGCGTGTATGTGAGCGTGTGTGTGTGTGAGCGTGTGTGTATGTGAGTGTGTGTGCGTGTCTGTGCGCGCGCGTGACTCACTTGATGCTCTTAATGGAGGTCCGGGTTTGTCCGCAGCTGTCCAGTCTCTCGTGCATGTGCAGCGCGGCCAGACGCAGAGCTGTGTTACACTTCATCTCCACGGCAAAGCGCTCCTGGAGAACGTCCCCCACGCTCTGCGCCCACAGACACACACGCACACACACATGAAAACACACCCACGTGAAAACATGAAACACGTGCCGACGCGTCGACAAGAAAACGCACGCCCGTATCCGCACACAAACGCACACGGGAAAACGCGCACATTCCCGAAAACACACACGAGCACACGCGCACGATACGTTTGCGGCATGGAGGCACGCGCAACACGGACAACCGCGCCCCGGGTGTCGCACTCTGCAGAAGAATTATGCAAATAAACCGTTTCCTCTTCACTGGACTGAAGGCTAAACCTGTTTTGACCACTTCCTCTGCAGTCGGCCTACAGGAGCAAGCATGGGGGGTCTCACCTGCAGGAAGAGGTATTCAAAGGCAGCGGGGTCGTCCTGCAGCAGGTCCACAGGGTCCTTGGGCATGAAGCACACCCTGAACAGACACCTGTAGTCATGGGAGTCCTTCTTCTGCACCACCTGAGGGCCGACACACACACACACACACAGAGGCTTGTGTGAGAATCAATACTGCGGATCTAATTAGAGCGCACAGTGTGTGGGGCTGGCGGTGGGGAAAGGGCAAAGATACCAGTGTGCGTGTGTGTGTGTGTGTGTGTGAAGGAGACAGGGTGGGGGGTGAAAGAAAAGAAAAGAAAGAAAGGAGAGAAGTGGGAGGGAGTATGTGTGTGTATATGTGTGTGTGTGTATGTGTGTGTGGGGGGGGGGGAGGGGGACGTCCCCCACCTTCTGGATGAGCTCGTCCTCGTGCAGTAACAGCAGCTTGTTGATGCTGTACTGCTGCTCCAGCGCCAGAGAGAAGTACTCGATGGAGCGTATGGACAGCTTGTCCTTCAGAGTCATCATGATGTCCTGGAACGACAGCAACACCTCCGTCAACACACACACACACACCATACGCACACACGCAAACCCTCGCTACGCGAACCCCTCTCTATCAAATACCTCCTCTCACAAGCACCTGTCAACCTAGTCACGTACTCCACCACTGTGATGTCAGCATCCTGGAAGCGGCTGTTATGAGCTATTCCCACCTGACGAGAGTTCCCAGAATGCATCTGAAGTGATGGCAACACTAATGGGCAGCCCAGATTAAGAGGATGCTATGTTTTGGATTGATGGACAGTCGGTGATCACTTTTCAGAGAGCTCAGTGTCGCTACCTTGATGGTGGTGGTGTGGTCGAACTTGAAGGCCTTGGTCTGGCCGTTCTCCAGGTAGACCTTCAGAACGTTGGGCAGGAACAAAAGAGAGTTTCCCTGGAGAACAACAACAACACAGGAGAACAAGGACAGAACATTAGAACGCTCAGAAGAACATGTTCCCCAAAGAACCCTAAGGTTTCACACAGAACTCTTTCTAGCTCCGTAAAGGTGCTACTTATAAATGTGAACGGTTCCTTTTGACCTTACAAAGTCACCTTTTTGTCAAATTGTTCTACCGCAAATAGCATCCTACCCAGTACACTAGATGTACGTTTACATTTACATTTAGTCATTTAGAGGCTGAAGAGGAAGAGAGGGATTAAGGGGTGAATGGAGAGAAGGACAGAACAGAAAACAGGTAGAAGCATTGCATGATGGGTAGCAATCCTAACCTGAGTGTGACCATTGACAACCACTTCCTCTGCAAAGCGCACTTTGACTGGGTTACTCTTCAGACGAGCTCTCTTTTCTGCCGACATGATGGACGATTTGGGATTCTGGGACACACACACCCGCTTACACTGTTACAAAAGCTTGGCAATGATTTCACTCACCCCAAAAATTATACACATACAAACACACCCACATATAGTTGATTTATTCACACAAAGAAACACAAAGTACATTCTGCGCACACACACACACACTATGTATGACATAAATGTCTTGTTTAGTGTTAGAGGCCCTTTCTAGTACTCACTGTCAAGTGCCTTAGGATCGTCATGGTGACAGAATCCTCCAAGTCCCTGAGATGAAAGACAAAGATCAATGCTGCAGTCCATCTGTCATGTTGACCACCATGGACCCTTGACCCGACTCAGCAAGGTCACACATGCAGACTCATCCACAGGGACCCCCCTACCCCCCCCCCCCCCCCCGCCCTTCTCTCCCCCCACATACACACACTAGCCAGATGTGTTTTTGTCTATGTGCATGCTGCCATACTGGATCCATAGAGTCACTGGTCTGGGAGACTGGGAGAGGAACTGGTCTGGGACACTGGGAGAGGAACTGGTCTGGGAGAGGAACTGTTCTGGGACACTGGGAGAGGAACTGGTCTGGGACACTGGGAGAGGAACTGGTCTGGGACACTGGGAGAGGAACTGGTCTGGGACACTGGGAGAGGAACTGGTCTGGGACACTGGCAGAGGAACTGGTCTGGGAGAGGAACTGGTCTGGGACACTGGGAGAGGAACTGGTCTGGGACACTGGCAGAGGAACTGGTCTGGGAGAGGAACTGGTCTGGGACACTGGGAGAGGAACTGGTCTGGGACACTGGGAGAGGAACTGGTCTGGGACACTGGGAGAGGAACTGGTCTGAGACACTGGGAGAGGAACTGGTCTGGGACACTGGGAGAGGAACTGGTCTGGGACACTGGGAGAGGAACTGGTCTGGGACACTGGGAGAGGAACTGGTCTGGGACACGGGGAGAGGAACTGGTCTGGGACACTGGGAGAGGAACTGGTCTGGGACACTGGGAGAGGAACTGGTCAGATCCAGAGACGGATGATGCTCCCACAGCCTGCTCACCTCATGATGTCTTCCACCTGCTCTGATCCCAGCTCCTCCACCACCGTGTCATTAATCTGCAGCACCTGATCTCCTGGGAAGAGCATCCCGTCTGCTGGGCCCCCTACACACACACACACACACACACACGCACACACACACACACACAGGCACGCCCACACACACAGAGGCACGCACACACACACACACACAGGCACGCACACACACACACGCACACACACACCAAGAAAGATTTTTTATGTACACAATGTTTCAGACATTTATGATTCCTCTGCGGCACAATGTGCTTACAGTTACTGCTCTGGGAACACAAACACACACACACACACACACAGAGTACACTAGCAGCTCTGAGGATGTGCTGAAGGGGTTAAGGTTATTCTGGGTCCTCTCCAGCCTCTGTACTCTGCCTAGTTATTTATACTGATTTGTCTTCAGGCCAGAGAGCATGACTGAGGCACAGCAGTTTCTCTCCACCCTCACACACACTCACACACACACAAACACACTCACACACACACACAAACACACCCACACACATACACACACCTTCTTCCCAGCAAATCCCTGGTCCCTCTCTCCTAACTACTGACAACATATGGCACTGTCAAACACACACACACACAGACACACACACAGGCAAACACACACACACACTCACTCTTTCCCATCACCGGGCCAGCCAACCCCCTGCCGAGCTATCTTGCCGGTGCTGCCAAAGCTCTGATCCCTGCAGCGCTCCTCTCTCACATTCTCTCCCTCTCTCTTTCTTCCTCTCCCTTCGTTCCTCTCACCCCCCCCCCCCTTGCCCTGTCAGGGCCTCACTGATTTCCTCTGTTCCCTAAGGTGATGCATTAATCTGCCTTTCACTCTGTCCCTTCCCCTTCCGCAGCCATCCCTCCTCTCTCTCTCTCACTGTCTCTCTCTCTGTCTCTCTCACTGTCTCTCTCTCTGTCTCTCTCTCTGTCTCTCTCTCTGTCTCTGTCTCTGTCTCTGTCTCTCTCTCTCTTTTACTGTCTGATTCTCAGGCAGCAGGGGGGCTCCTCTGAGACGCTCTCATTTGCTTTAGGAGAGAGACAGAGGAAGGACTCTCTCTCTCTGTCTCTCTCTGTCTCTCTCTTTGTCTCTCTCTCTGTCTCTCTCTCTGTCTCTAAATTAAAAGTGGTTGAATCTAAAAAGGATGAGCAGGTGGCTCTTCTGGCACACTGCCCAGCAGACTAAAATGCCAGTAGGGAAAATTCCTGCAGTGTGTGTACATGTGTGTGTGCGTGCGTGTGTGCATGTGTGTGTGCGTATGCGCTGTGGGCAAGTCCACTGTTGCATGAAGTAGGTGGCCATTTCGGCTGAACATGGAGTGCTGTACCTCTTCCTGACAAACACACACACACACACAGTACCTGTAGCCACATCCCTGACCAGCAGGGGCAGGTAGGGGGTGAGAGTGAAGCCATGGCCTCCAAGGTCCAGAACTGGGTCTCGGGTGACTTGGACTGTCAGCCTCACCGGAAAGTTCTGACTGGACACACTCCCCGATCGCTCTGACTTGCCATCGCCAAGGATACGCTCTCTGAGGGAGGGGACACACAAGGGTCAGGGGGGTCTATAGGTTGAGGAGTCTGAGAAAGCAGCTGGTGTGTGAGTGTGTGTGTCTGTGAATGTGTGTGTGTGAGTGTGTGTATGCATGCCCCCCTCGTTGGCTTACATATCCGACGAGTCGAAGCCCTGCCTCTCTACGTCAGCTGGTTCAAACACGACACAATGTCAACACAACGTGACTAACAAGCAACACTCTTGGCTCCCGGTAAACGGCTCCACTAGACAGCCTCCGAAATACCTCCTGAACACTCCCCGGTAACTCCTTGTCTGTGTTCCTACCTGCTGAGAGACTGACAGGTGTGTCTGTGTTCCTACCTTCTGAGAGACTGACAGGTGTGTCTGTGTTCCTACCTGCTGAGAGACTGACAGATGTGTCTGTGTTCCTACCTTCTGAGAGACTGACAGGTGTGTCTGTGTTCCTACCTGCTGAGAGACTGACAGGTGTGTCTGTGTTCCTAACTGCTGAGAGACTGACAGGTGTGTCTGTGTTCCTACCTGCTGAGAGACTGACAGGTGTGTCTGTGTTCCTACCTGCTGAGAGACTGACAGGTGTGTCTGTGTTCCTACCTGCTGAGAGACTGACAGGTGTGTCTGTGTTCCTACCTGCTGAGAGACTGACAGGTGTGTCTGTGTTCCTACCTGCTGGGAGACTGACAGGTGTGTCTGTGTTCCTACCTGCTGAGAGACTGACAGGTGTGTCTGTGTTCCTACCTGCTGAGAGACTGACAGGTGTGTCTGTGTTCCTACCTGCTGGGAGACTGACAGGTGTGTCTGTGTTCCTACCTGCTGGGAGACTGACAGGTGTGTCTGTGTTCCTACCTGCTGAGAGACTGACAGGTGTGTCTGTGTTCCTACCTGCTGGGAGACTGACAGGTGTGTCTGTGTTCCTACCTGCTGAGAGACTGACAGGTGTGTCTGTGTTCCTACCTGCTGAGAGACTGACAGGTGTGTCTGTGTTCCTACCTGCTGAGAGACTGACAGGTGTGTCTGTGTTCCTACCTGCTGGGAGACTGACAGGTGTGTCTGTGTTCCTACCTGCTGAGAGACTCGCGGGTGCGTCGGAGGATGGTGCCCACAACCTGCTGCACCCGGCTGCCGTGGCGATGCGGAGACCTGCTCCTACTCCTCTCCTTCTCCTCCATTTAACTGCAGAGAGAGAGGGAGAGAGGGAGAGAACTTGATAGATGAGACAGTTAGAGGCAGAAAGAGGCTTGCCACAGAGTAGCGAGGACATACTGTACAGTACAATGCATAATGTAATATATGAACACGTATATATGTAGCGTATATATAAAATGTAAACAAGATCATAAATGCCCCCCCAAAAATATTTAATACGCACTTAGATGTGCTGGGAGGAACACACACTTCTTTCGGTCTGACACATTTACAGTTTTACACAAACATGAATGATCTCTCTCTCTCTCTCTTACTGTTAGTCACACACACACACAAATACACATAAGCTTTGTGTTTCAGTGTTTATCATTACTGACAGCACTGCAGCAATGCACTTTTTGCATTGCCTGGCCTTTATGTAGAAACACGGGGGGTGGAGGGGTGGGGGGAGTAACAAGGCACGAGGGGGGGGGGGGGGGGGGGTTGTAACATTTTCATCAAATCCCTGAGAAGTGTGGTCAGCACTCAGATCACAACTCAAGGCCAACCACATCAGCCCTCCTCGATACTGATTCCTCCCCAGGAACCAATCAATAGCCAGCGTTGCCTCTGCCATATTTATCCTCTGGTAATTTGTCGACAAGCTTTATCCTCTGTTAGCACATACAAGGTGCATATGGGGTCACTATAAGGCTACATTACACTGAGAGGGTTAGCGCTTTACGTTTCCTGTATTGGATTGGATTCTCACACTGGGAGATGGAAGTTGCATTTGTATTAAAGTGGGTTTAAATGCTGCTTCTATTTAGTGACTGTTCGCACTGCTGTAGATAAACTTCCACTGGTTTATAGACCATTCAGACTGGCACAGCAGGGAGAGAGAGAACGAGGGAGGGGGGGGAGAGGCAAGGAGGCCCAGGAGAGAACAAGGGAGGGGAGGGTGAAAAAGAGGGAGGACGGGGAGAGAGGGAAGGGAAGGGAGAGAGAAGGGGAAGGAGGGGAGAGAGAGAGGAAAGGAGGGGAGAGGAGAGGGAGAGAGAGAAGGATGAGAGCGACAGAGAGAGAGAGGGAGGGAAGAGAATGGGGGAGGGGAGAGAGAGAGGTGAGAGATGTTAGCATAAACAGTAGAGAGTCTGATCGATATGGTTAACCATGATGAATCTCCTCCTGAAATAAGGTGATCAATACAGTCTCTCCTGCATCCTGCAGCTTAGCTTGATCAGTTCTCTCCAAAAAACAAGAAAGTTCCAGAAGGCGATAGAGAAACGAGAGCAACGTCTGAGGGAAAACACAGTTAGCTGTTTTACTGTCTGTATCAGCATGACAACAGAAAATACTGTTCTCATAAATCAAAGCAATGTATTTACCAATGCCAGAACCTGGTTCAAAACATGCAAATGTAAACTAGACAGCAGCCGTTTAGAAAGATTGAGGTTGACAGCCGTATCAACACAGTCATTACAGCAAATGGACAGATGTTCCTCTTCCTTCACAGCTCTTTCAGCCAACAGCAGATTTCCCCACCATCATCCACAGAGAGAACAGCAGCAACCACACATAAAATAGGCTAGCATGCTAAAACCCTCCTGATTGAAAAGCCAATGCTCTCGTTGCGGCTAATGCTAGGCTAAGGTGCTAACACCATCCCCATTGAAATGAATGCTCTTTAAGCGCTAAAGCTAAGGCTCCGGGGGCACCATGAGTGTAGCCAGAGCTCTGGGCCTGTCCAGTAAGAGGATTATGGGGCCTCTCTCAGGGAGGGGTGTTACTTCGGCACCCTGCTGATCCTCACTGAGCCAGATTGATGTGGATGAGCGTAGGTCTGGATTGACAGCTGTGACTGGCCGGCCAGATGGGATATTTACGACCACTGCATCAATCAATGCCGGAGATGGACACTGGGAACTTGATCAGGTTCGGATCGAGTCAGGGTCAGTAGTTTGGCACGTGTGTCTGTTGGCGTGTGTGTGAGAGAAAAAGAGAGATGTGAGTGTGTACGTGTGTTTGCTTGTGTGAGGGAGGGTTGCACGTGTGTGTGAGAGTGAGTGAGTGTGTGTGTGTGTGTGTGTGTGTGTGTGTGTGTGTGTGTGTGTGTGTGTGTGTGTGTGTGTGTGTGAGCCCAGCTGTTCTGTAATGTATGGATACCAGTTCTGCAGTGAGTGCTGAGTCAGGTGAAGCCTCATCTTCTCTTGGTCACACACACCAGCTCACATAACATTGTCACACACACACACACATGCAGACACGACCACAGACGACACACACCATGCTCCCTTTGCCCTTGCAGAGTCAGGATGTCAGATTGGGTGACAGTCTCTTCAGTCCAGCTGCACCTCCATCCTTAAATACATGAGCACCTCCACAGCTTCCAGCTACGGGACTCTTTTTACACCCCTGTCCCAACTGTTAATAAAACATGACAGGATCCGGTGAGGATGTGAAGGGGCTAGGCTCTTTGTCTCTTTGTTTTCACAACCACTCCCTTGTTCCACCCAAATATTCCGTCCTTGACTGTCATGTGCTCTATCCAGGAAATCAGATGGTTTTAGTAAAGGGTCATGTTACTGCAGTATCTACACTGACACAAACTAGAGTAGGAATTATGTGTATTGTGAAGGGTCTGTGTTAAAAGGATAATTCACTCAACATTCCTCTGCCTCAACATGTGATTGGAGGTTGTGTCTGTCACTCACCGTGGGGTGGTGTGTCTCTTCTGGACTCCAGAACAGGAAAACCCTCGTGCCTTCTGTGACATCAGCTCCCCTGCCCCACCAGGATTGACCGAAAATAGGTGGATGGCGGTCCTTGCGTTCATCAGGACCAATCAGAATGAGTTCCAGCTACCTGCGCAGGGCAGAACAGATTAATTGTTAGCGTTTCTGTTTCAATCTGTTAGTTGGGTCAAAAGGAGAGCGCACAACCATGACGATCATTAGGGAAGTGTGTCAGACTGATCAATAGGTGAAGACTGACGTTAACACAGACACAGGAACATGAGATTACTATCGCATCTGGGTAGGACCAGAGGCCACATGGCCATGTTTTAGAGGAACTTTTTGTCAACATAATTTTATTTTCCTCATTGTTACAGTTCTCTAGAAGAAGAAAAAGAAAGAAAAAAATTAAAATGACAAAAAAAAAGAACCTGTCCTAATCCGTTGTTGATGTTCCTGGCACAGAGAACTTGTTGTGCAGATGTAACAGACAAGCTGAACCAGTCTCTGCAATCTTCTAGAAACGGGCACCCCCCCCCCCCCCCCCCCCTCCATCCCCGGGCCGCGTCCTCGCCCCCTAAGACAGCCCTTGTGGGTTGCCTGTGGAGGAGATGGTGAGAATATGTAGCAGAAGAAGACAGAGTCTGAAGCCTCTGGTTGTCGGAATTAAATTTTCATGTCTCCCTGCCGTCTCCAGTCTTCGGCTGGACACTTGTAAAAGGCGAGAGCACAGACTGGGAATCCCAGAGCGACCCAAGAGAAACCGTGCCAGCCCAACGCTATCTGGGCAAATCATGAAAGACAACTCTTTCATGTACACATCAGAGGAGATATAGCAAACCATAGAGAACCTTAAAAAAAGGGAGCGACTTCTGTTTGTGTGTGGTGAAACGCAAGCTCGGGTTGTGAACGGAAGGTTCCAAAAAAGAGAAACGACAAAGAGAAAGAAAAAAATCGAATGTTTACTGTCGCATCGGACGAAACTGTTTGAGGGTTGTCTGTCCCCTCGGTGCAGCTCACTCAAGGGGCCCTGTGTCCTCGACGCGGAGCTTGCTCGCCAGGCCCACTGTCGCGGCCCCGGCGTGCAGGCAGCTGAGGACGCAGACCTACACAGACTGCAGGGCACATGAATAATTCATGCGGCTAATGCAGCTAGCTCGCTAGGCCTCCAACCCAAGCAGTTCCTTCCTCCACTACACTCACCATGAGAGAGGGACGAATTCTGATTCTGAAGGAACAAGAGGAGAAAGGGGGGGTGCAGAGGGTGTAGAGGTGAAGGGGAGGGGAAGGAAGGAGAGAATGGGGGCTGGAGGCCAAGAAAAGGGAAAGGGGTAGAGCAAGTAAAAGAAAATGCAATGCCAGGGGGAGAGAGAGAAAATGAAAGAGACAGAGAGAGAGACAGAGAGAGAGACAGAGAGAGAGGCAGAGAGAGGGAGAGAAGGACAGGATATTGGAGAGGGAGCAGCCTCGGTGAGAATGTTAAAGAGGGTGAAGAGGGCAGCAGGAAGGGGGGATGAGTGACTGAAGTCGAAGAAAGAAAATGGGAGGAGTGACGAGGAAGAGAGAGAGAGTTGTTGAGAGATGTGAGTGTGAGTGTGTGTTTGGCATTTCAGGGGGGGGTAACTGATCAATGCAGTATCTCAGACCTTTACAGAACAAACACAGCTTTGCAACTGACGTTGATGAATGGTCATCTGTGAAATAAATAAATTAAGAGGCCAGTTGCTTTGTGAAAGAAGTTATATTGTGTACTCGGCTCCCCTTAAGCCCAGACCTGTGTCAGCATTATAATCACTCCACTATTTTGTAACTCTGTTACACTGTTCTCTGCAGTGTGTTGGAATAAAAACCTAACCATGTGCTAACAGTGAATAACACTTCATTCACAAGCACCTTTACAAAAATGACTATTATGATTATACCAGCGTGATCTACTGTTCAAGTATGTTCTAGTGTTCTAGTGTTTCTAGCATGATCTACTGTTCAATCGTGTTCTAGTGTTCTAGCGTTTTTTGTGTTCCAGCATGTTCCACTGTTCCAGTGTGTTCAACTGTTCCAGCCTGTTCTAGTGTTCGAGCATGTTCTACTGTTCCAGCATTTTCCACTGTTCCAGCCTATTCTACTGTTCCAGCATGTTCTACTGTTTCAGCATGTTCCACTGTTCCAGCATGTTCTACTGTTCCAGCCTGCTCTAGTGTTCCAGCATGTTCTACTGTACCAGTGTGTTCTAGATTTGGGGGAGTCATTGTACTGTTCCAGTCTGTCCTACGGTTTGTCTGTGTTCCACTTTACCAGTGTGTGTGTGTGTGTGTGTGTGTGTGTGTGTGTGTGTGTGTGTGTGTGTGTGTGTGTGTGTGTGTGTGTGTGTGTGTGGTGTTTGTTTGTGTGTGTGTGTGTCTGTTTGCCTGTCTGTTTTGTGAGTGAGTTTCTAATCCAGCTAGAGTCAATAGGAATCGTGACTGTCATGTTTATGAACAACTGTCACAGCCTCAAGTCTCCTCCCAAGCAGTTCCCTAAACACATCAGTGAAGTACTGTAGCCTATCTGCGCTCTCTCTTCCTCTTCAACATTCTCTCCCTTCCTCTATCGCCCTGACACGGTAATCTGACTGTTTGACGGAAGTCTTCAACTGCTGATTGTGAATATAGTAGAGGCTTGTTTCTGTCACACACACACACACCCTCTCACTCTCTCATTTTGACATCTCATGCTAAAGCACACATCATCCTCCTCCCCCCCCCCCCCCTCTGTCTTAGTCTATCATTCTCTAACACACATTCTTTCGACACAATCAGATTTACTGAAACGTACACTCCCTCTCTGTCTCCAACTGCACACACGCACCACTGTCCTAATCAACACTCATCTCTTCCTCTACCATCCTTCCTCTCTTTCTCTTTCACACAGACTCTCACTGCTTCTGGTCTCTCTCTCTCTTTCTCCTACCCTCCCTCTCTCTGAAGAGGTGAGGGTTGCTGCTGAATTAGAGGCCCTGGTCTTTGTCAGAGCCCTGCCAGCTGGACCGGAAATACTGTATCTAGCAGTCCAATTAGCCACGCTAAGAGTAGCCAGTCCGGTCCGGGCCCAGTTAGACTGGTCTGGGATGCGCGGGTTTTTAGACACACAGCATTAACACGATAGGGTGTAGTTTCGCTAATACCTCGCAGGTTGGCCGCAGCATTCTGAGGGAACTTTCTACACATAGAGTTTTAATTTAGCCGTGGTATTCATTTAGCAGAAGCGGCACGGACAAACTACAGCAGCAGAGCAATCCGTTTAGCCTCCTCGCTGGAGGATATCATGAAATAAGAGTGGAAGAGTCCGGGTCCGGAGGGAGCGGCAAAGGTCTTTAAACTGGCCCATCCAACTACAGACACACACACGCACACATCCCACACTCACACACATAAGAAGTACTTTGAATGCAGATCATCCCATCCTTAAAAACCTTGATTAACTCATGGTTAATCTGATAACCCCTGGTGTGTGCGTGTGTGTCTTTGAGTGGGCGTGCATGTGTGTGTTTGTGTGCATTTGTGTGTCTATGTGTGTGTCTCTGTGTGTGTTGAGTCAAAGCAGATGTACTTGCACCATGACAAACACCACAGCTCTTTTCTGGGGCCAACCAGTTGGCGGCTGTTGATGTCTAAGGCCTAAACAGGACCACTGAGTGACACACACCCTCCCCGGAGACCGTCTGACACGCAGGATGCAGCTGCAGCAACACATGAGGCGCACACACAAGCACACACACACACAACAGAGGGGTCTACACAACCTCAAGACTAGACTGACAGCACAGTCCACCACAGACCAGCGCAAGGGTGGGGAGCTGTGTAGAACCTGGAATGTCCAACTGCCACATTACAACAACCGAGAGTCTATTAAAAGGGCAACTCCGTCAACAAACAAATAAATCAAATCGAGTTGGAATCCAAGGACGAATGAATGTGAAACCCTACGCGGAACAGCCTTCTCTCACTCTCATCCCTTGGGTGCTCTCCGGCTGATTGGGACTGTTGTTGTTATTGTACATTTATTCGTTTGTGTGCTCGATTGTGTGTCCGGTTGGCACGCGTCCACTTTCGCTGTGTCCAGACAGACTTTAATCAAATCAGTTGTCCAGTTATCCAGGCTGTCAGCTCATTCCATTAGTGTTAGGGAGACGTAAGAAAGCAGAAAAGCCCTGTATTTTATTTCAGTTGCTTTCCACAAGTTGCACCCCCCCCCCCCCCCCCCCACCCCCTAACACACTACTAGATACTCAGGCGTCGCTTGAAGATTAATAGTTTGCCGTCGTGTTTCTGCTTTTCTTATCTGTGGCTGTGGTCTTGTGTTGTTGGAGGACTCCCTTGATACCGAGGGCAATGGGATGATGTGATTATGGGATGTTCCGAAGCGGAGGTATAGACCAGTCCACGGCATAGGCAATCTCTCCACTCACTGTTCCTCTTTCATTGTCCACCCTCACCTATCGCAATCCTCCACTGCCCTGTAAACAGTGAGGGTGATGCAAACCAAAACCACTAAGATAGTCACTCCAACAAGCTCACCTCCACCATGTTGCTTGCACTTTCTGTTTCAGCTTTCACATTAGTTAGGGAAAGGGAACCTACTGAAGGTCATATTTTTACTGTCAAATAACAACAGTAAATGAACACTTGTGGAAGACACAGAATAAAGCCTATAGATTTAGTAACATATGTGTTTCAAGGCAACAACTTGAATTGAAAGGGTCCGTCAGCTGTTAGCTGTAGAAGCTTCTCTTACTGGGGTCTCCTGTGTCCTGTCACCACTGGGCGCTGCCTGCCAGATACATGATGCCTTCCTTTTCCTCCACCAGGAGATGATGTAGATGTTGTTCCACATTGGGGCATGGCCATTAGTAGGCCTGGTGTGTCCTTTAGGCAATCCATCCATCCCCCCACTCCTCACCATCCCCCTCCCCTCTGACCTGATACAGACTGACCCCTTAGACAGTCACGAAATAGATCTCTGCTATTCAGATGAAAAGTAATCGACCAGTCAACAGTCGCTTGTCTGGGGTGTGGTGCTCTGAGTCTAATCACTTAACGACGTCCATTGATGATCGATGTAATGATTCATTGGGCGGGCAATCAGTTGAAGCAGACACCAGCATCAGCAGGCTATTTTGCCCTGGAGACAAGGGGGGGGGGGGGGGGGGGTCCTGTGTGTGTGTGTGTGTGTGTGTGTAGGGGAGAGAGTGGCAGATAAGTAGGGCAACAGAGCAGTCACTAGGGCAGATCCAACTCAGGGAGGAGAACAACAACAGACAGACAGACAGACAGAGGCAGACATTCTCACTCAAAGCAATGAGGAAGGGAAGCAGTTAAACAGGTGATGAGAAAGAGATACACAGTGAGAGAGAGAGAGAGAGAGAGAGAGAGAGAGAGAGAGAGAGAGAGAGAGAGAGAGAGAGAGAGAGAGAGAGAGAGAGAGAGAGAGAGAGAGAGAGAGAGAGAGAGAGAGAGGGGGGGGGGGGAGAGAAAGTGAAAGAGAGTGAGAGAAGCAGTCTGAGAGGCAGATTAGTAGGCAAGCAGCGAGGCAGGCAGGCAGGCAGCAAGTCTTTCCTGATGTGCAAGTCCTGCAAGTCCTATTTCTCTTTTGGCTGAGTGACCTCAGAGCAACAGCTCCATCACATGTTTTGCTGTACATCCCTGAGTCATTGTGCTGCGCCTGCAGCTCTGGCATAACAGAGGCACACACCAAACGTGCACACACAACAAGTGCGTGAGAGGGTGTGCACGCACTACAGATCAACACCTAGTACATTTATACGTTACTGTGATACCTAGTACATTTACATTTAGCAGATGCTCTTATCCAGAGCGACTTACAGTAAGTACAGGGACATTCCCCCCGAGGCAAGTAGGGTGAAGTGCCTTCCCCAAGGACACGTCGTTTTTCACAGCCGGGAATCGAACCGGTAACCTTCAGATTACTAGCCCGACACCCTAACCGCTCAGCCACCTGACCCCAACACAATACACTGGGAGCAGTTTACAGGGCAACACATGATCACCGAAATGCCAATCTTGGACAAATGTGTGTGTGATATTGTGTGTCTGTGAGAGCGCGAGAGAGTGAACATTACTAGTAATTTTCAACTGAACTGCTCTTTGTCGTAGGCCTATAGGTCTTGTGAAGTAAACTAGCCTACTTCTGAGACGGTTACAGCACACGTGTCAGTAAAATACTGAAATCAGTGGTCATAGAAAATTGTGTCATGCATTAAATAAAAGGGCCGGAAAGGCAAAACGCATTGTTCCGGTCTAGTTGTGTTGCGCATGAGTCTCGACACACGGCATGGAAGAGCCCAGTAAATGTACGCCGCATTCTCTATTCCATATTGTGAGGCACGCGCTCTGGTCACTTACTTCAGGACCTCGCCGACGCCCATTAAAATTGACAACAATGTTGTGTCTTTTAGTATAGCGTCACGAACGACCAGAACACCTGTCATCTCCTTTTAGGGCTATTTGATGCATTTACTGTCTTTTTGCATTCATTGACCCAGATTGCATTGCCATTCAGAATTTCATCGTGCCATGTGTCTGGAAATTAGATGAGAATAAATGGATGAATGGCAAATACACTGTCAAGCCTACAAACTACTATGTGAAGACTAGCAGTGTGCTTCCCAAGGATACATCACAATAGCATACACCATTTCCAATTGAAAGCCGGAGAATGCATTCGATCATTTTATCGATTATACAGCCACGGCTAGTTTTATCATTTTAATGTGTCAAATAACATGTTACATTACCATGCGCAGATACGCTATCTGAGTTGCTATCTAGCCTAATCACATTTTTCGTCCGGGACCACTGACGTCCAAAGGTTTTTAATCGTTGGAAGTGGTCGTGCCAGATTACACAGTAAACAAAGAAAAAATGGTCAGTCTTTTCTTTTGTTGTTCCCCTTGATAATCTTAATCCGATTTAAATCTCTGTCCTTTACTCTCCCCAATAGGGGGGTAGGGGCGTACACGCACCCCTCAGTCCAATTTCACCATTCCGATGGAATCAATGTATTTTCAAAGTGGAAAAATATCGCCTCACATTCAATGCAAGGTGCAGGTCGTATCGCCGGCGCTTCATCACCATCCTTCTACGTACAATAGACAATAAAAATGCGAATAAATCGCGTAACCCAACTCACCTCGTGTTCTAGACGGCGGAGTGGACCGGTAGGATCCTTTAGTGTAAACTAAAATAAAAATGCACAAAATAGCTTAGTATAAGACAATCTTCGTCCCGGACAGAATGATGCGTGGGGGTTAGGGTTTACGTTGGATGCTGTCATCGTATTGGGATAGCTCTCGACCGCTTAATCCCCGGCCGTGAGCTCAGAAATAACCCACCCCCTCCCTCCATTCGTCTCCTTCTGCTGTCTCTCTCTTTTTCTCCCTCTCCCCCCCTCTCTCCTTCACTGAGCGCTCCCTCTCCGTCTGCCCCGAGGACCCCCTCACAAGGTCAGTTTGATTTAGGGCAAGAAATAAAAATGTCATCAAGATGTCGTTATCAGAATCATACAAGTTAAGACTTGTAAGTTTAGACCCGAGTTGTCAATAATTGCACAGATAATGATACAAACAATATGTGATTACTAATTATGATATAGACCATGTCAATGATGACGATAATAACAAATATAATCATGATATGGATGATAATATGAATGAACACAATAATAGATGTTTTTCTATGAACGTCATAATAACTATCGACTATATCACTTTATGTAGCCTATTGTAAAAACAAATGTGAAGGCGCATAAATAAACGGAATCAAGATAATTTTACCAATTTTAATATAAAAAGTATAACAAATGGTACAAAATATACATTGTATATCTATTTCATTATGCTCCTTCTAAAATAATAAATGTTACCCCAAAGAACACTAGCTTTGTGCGTGTGCTTTGACTTACTCCCTTTGTAGTGTTTGTCCCTAAAGAGTTGCCTTAGTTTCAGCATCCAACGTAACTTCCGGGTTGAATAATCACATGCTTCCGATCGACTCTCATCTGCTAGCTAAGCAACATTGGTTTTGCGGATAAAACTTCACATCTCCATAAACAGCAATGTTAAAATTAGAAGGGTTAGGGCCCAAAATGGACCCAGAGGAGATGAAGAGGAAAATGCGCGAGGACGTCGTGTCGTCTGTGCGCAACTTTCTCATCTATATTGCCCTTCTTCGAGTCAGTAAGTAACGAGGTCAATTAGCTATATTGTCATGTAGTTAGGAGAGCTGTTACCTATCAAGGTGGACAGAATACAGCAGACAGAATACTATAGACAAAACCGTGTAGTAGTAGTCCCATATTGTGCTTGCTATTGTAGAGTGGACTATAAACATCATATTCGGGGGTGGTAGTGGACTATGAACCTGGTAGTAAGGACATGAAGTACAGTCTTGTCATAGAAACATCAATCAAAATAAAGTTCATTAAATGGCTATTGTAATGTGCCTAATAGCATGTAGTCTTTTGTCCTTGCATGACAAGGTAATGTAATCTTGTTCGTGTTCCATCAGCACCATATGTTCTGAAGAAACTGGACAGCATATGAATGGACCAACTAGAATCACCTCTTCACCTCTCCCATCCACACATCACGCTGTTCACTGATGAGGAGGAATCATGGACATGATTAACACCGTGAGAGGGACCTGAGGACCAGGCAGCGTCATCAATATGGACCCCTTGGACATAACCTGTTGTGTCCATCACAGAGCCTGAGCACAAAAGAAAGTGTCATTTGTAGCCATGTCTTTTTTTGTGGTTGACTTTTTGTTTATGGGGATTTACTGAAAATAGCGTGTTTGTCAGTGTTCATTATTTTGATTTACATTGTCTCTTTCAACCGTTTCTGTTTCTGTTGTGACATGTTCACGTTGTCATTGTTGACATTACATCTTACATGTCATTAAATAAATGGAAGAGTTGACAATGTGGCTGTAGGCTTTTTTCTGTTTATAAGACAACACGTCCTGGAATAGAAACCATCGCTCAGAGTAGTTACTGAATATCAATATTCAAATTGTAATCCTGTAGCTAATAAAATACTTGCTTTTATTTATTCAGTGTCCCATGACCTCGGGGGGGTTAACCCTGGTTTAACTTTAGGGGGCGCTGTTGTCTTTTTTAAGAAAATGGGAAGGGGTGTCTCGCGTGCACAAATAAACTATTGTGAATTCGGAATTTGCATTTGTTGCAAAGCTATGTATGAGTCGATGCTTTCAGTGTATGAAAAAGCCCTTCGATAAACGAATCCACGATATCTTAATTTATTAAGTGCTCACGTCAAGACCATGTTGGAATCGCAATAGTTATGTCGCGGACGGTCTTTAGCTAGCAAATGAACAACAATGTACAATGCATTTGTCCAGTTCTCTCCAGCTAGCAGGTGATGGGATTGAGCAAACCTCCTTGGTCCTGTATTATCGGTTACCCTGAACAATTTACACGTGCACAGGTAGAGTGATTCTTCATTCTTGCTAGAGTACAGTTCGCTATGCTACGAATGATCTGCTAGCAAATCTGAAAAAAGGGATGGACGGTAAATACCGGTATTTTTATTTTAGATGGGGAGTCAGTATAATTGTTCTGGGTAGCAGGTGTGTGTCCTATATTTTAGCATTTGAATACCTTGGCATTTTAATGCAATAATAGTCACATCCTGGGTTTAGTCCTACGTTCTGACATCTCAGCACAAAGTTTAACCACTTTGACCATTTCTGTCCTCGTTCGCAAGGTAAAATGGACTTCCCTGGCCACTTTGAGCACATCTTCAAGCAATTGAACCATCAGCGTATCCACGGTCAGCTCTGCGATTGTGTGATTGTGGTAGGCAGCCAACGCTTCCAGGCGCATCGCTCCGTCCTGGCTGCCTGCAGTACTCACTTCCGGGCCCTTCTCGGCACTGTGGAAGGGGACAAGGGTGTAGGAGGGGGTAGGAAAGTCACGGATGGAGGTGGGGTGGCAGTGGTGGGGCTGGACCTGGGGGTAGTGACTCCAGAGGCTTTCGCCTCCCTGTTGGATATGATCTACACCTCCACCCTAACTCTCGGCTCATCCAATGTGATGGATGTCTTGCTGGCTGCATCCCATCTGCACCTCAACTCTGTAGTCAAGGCCTGCAAGCAACACCTTTCCTCTCACAACTTCCCCACTTCGCCCCCTAGTGGCTGGAGGTTAACTACGCAGCAGCAGTTCAGCCATACAGGTGAGCAGCACAACATGAAGGAGTCTCAATCGCTGTCCGGAACTGTGGCCAATTCCAAACAGCAGAGGTCTGCCTTGCTCCAGGAGCTAGGGCTCACCCTGGTCACCTCTGCCTTGGAGGGAAGCCTGGACCTCGGGGAGGCCGGGGTAGAGGCAGGCCTGGAGGAAGGTAGGGACGGGAGGGCAGAAGCTGGTGTCGGAGTGGAGCAGAAGACAGGCTTCCCCACCACACGTCTTCACAAACGGAAGTCTGCTTCGCCCCAGGCGCTTCAGGAAGAGAGACCCACCAGCAGACAGAGACCCTGCTGGCTGTCTGAGGGGGGCTGCAGGGCAGGGTCTATGGACTCACTAAAGACGGACGAGGGCCTCTACTTGGAGAGAGGAGGTGCCGAGGAGGAGGAAGTGGAGGAGAAGTATGAGGCACCGGGGAGAGGAATAGAACAAGAGGAGGTGCAGCTGCCCACCCAATCGGATTGTGGCGTGGGAGGGGCACAGGGAGACGAGGGAGAAGGTCACCCAGATGTGGATGAAGGGATAATGGTGAAAGTGAAGGTGGGAGAGGAAGGGGAGGAGGAGGAGAAGATGGAGGTTGTTGAGGTGAAGAGTGAACACCTCAGCACGGCTTATTCAGACCCACTTGGCATCTCTAGCAACCCTCCATCCCCACTGGAGGACAACAGCGATCATCTAGATGAAGAACCAAACAGAGAGGAAACATCTCCTGATCCCCCTGCACAAAACACAGACGAAGGGGACAGTTTAACTGACACCGATGGCCTAGACAGCCTTCAAGACCTGGGCCTTTCCTGCATTCTCAACCCCAGCAGTGAGAGTAGCAGTGGTGCAGTTGACACTGAAAGGATCCTTCATACCAGCGTGAAAGGAGCTCAGTCTGTATGTGGGGAGGCCGACGGGTCGTCTCAAGACCCAGACGCAAACAACGCCTCGTCCTCTTCCTCTCTTGGGTTCCCAGTGGCCTCTGTTCCCATGCAGCAGCTTCTCTCTGGCCAGCCACACAGTTTCACTGAAGCCTTCTTCCTTCAGCCCAGTAAGAGCTCCCCGGCGGGGTTCCTGAAGGGCCTCAGGCCAGAAATGGGACCCTCTTCCCTGGGTAGCCTCAGCGTGCAGCCTGCCCTCCCCCACTCGTCCAGGGACAAGACCTCCAGACAAGGACAAGGAGGCGGTTTAGCGAGGCCATCTCTGCGTCGCATCCTTCCCAAAGTGGACCCATACTCCGAGGTCCAAGCAGACCAGATCGATCCCCCACCAGGGGGCGCTCCCCCAGCTCCCGTTGCCCTCCCGATGGCCTCGGAGGAGGTCCTCTCCAAGTGTAAGAAGGCTCTCATGGAACACAACGTCCTGGTCGTCGAGGGAGCCCGGAAGTACGCGTGCCGCATCTGCTCCAAGACCTTCCTGAACCTGACCGACTGCAGGAAGCACATCCGCGTTCACACGGGGGAGAAGCCCTACGCGTGCCTCAAGTGCGGCAAGCGATTCAGCCAGTCGTCCCACCTCTACAAGCACTCCAAGACCACCTGTCTACGCTGGCAGGGGGCTCATCTGCTCTGACACCTCCCTCGAAACAGATGTCCTGATTCGGATGATGCGCTGCGACGCAAAGGATTTCCCTCCCAGGAAGCCAAATGCCTGTCACACTGACTCGTTCGATGGAGAAGCGTGAATTCAAATAGCAGTTGCCTAGGGTACGGTGGGTTTGTGTTATGAAATTGCTACCCAGTGTGATATGATCTGAAGAGTCTACAGTGGTCTTTTGGGTGTCTGTCGTGAAGCATTTCGTTTTGTAATGTCCCCCCCACGAGGAGACAATAAAGTCAAGATATGTGTTGTAAAAGTGAAGACACTTTTTTGTAGGTTTTTACACTGAATTTAGCAGTGTTTAATGTATATGTACTTAGGGAATGACTATAAGTTTCTATTGTCATAAAGCTTTGAAGTGAAACCCGAAAGGAATGTAGCCTGTTCGTACATTCATCCATACCTGCACATTTTGTACTTTCTTGGTTACATGGGTTTCACAAGATATTCCCTTCACCTATACTGAGAACTTCATGGTCTCCAATCTGACTTTCAGCAATTTGAGTGAAATTACCAGACTACTTTTTAACACCCTTACTCAATAGCATCATCATAGGACAAACTAAAGTAAAAGTGAATCTCTGCCGACTGTAATAAAACAATCATTTCCAATCCAAGGACACCCAGGAGAGTAAGTCAGTGAAGTGGTCTTTGTGAACCAACACGTTTATGACAATTCTGGAGTGATCAGCTTGTCAAAAAAATAACTTCTAGTATCTAAAAGGATCTAGTATTGACACCAAAGGACAACATTACAGATAAGCATTTATAAATTAATAAACATGAAATTGGAATGCGAACATTACAAAAGAAAACGTATTTCATGACAGTGTTTTGTTAAAGTACATACACATTGAGTTACACTTGATGTGATTTAGGACCCTTGTAGGACTGTTATGTTACATGGTGTGTAAATTATTGGTGTTTAGGAGTCTGTAACTTCATTAGAATTTGTAAAACACTTTACATTGCCTACCACAGTAATTACACTAAAGGTCTTAAATGACAGATCCATCTGGTCACATGGGTCACTCACTACACCTATTCTGACAGCTGATTAGTGGGTAGGTGTTTCCTCAGCCAAACAGCAGCTGTTAATGACTAAGGTGACCGCAGTAGGCCAAGGGGAAGCGTAAAGGCACCGTGTGGTTGTGGTGGTGCAGGAGGGGGTATTTGAGCCCCTAGAGGGTGAGCTCGCTGGGCATGTCCGAACCCTGTAGGCCTCCTAGCAGGTTGTGGGCAGACAGCTCAGCCATGACGCCTCGGGTGGAGTAGGTGGCACTGCCAATGTGGGGTAAAACCACTGCAAGTAGGAGAGGCAGAAGGAAAGGCAGGGATTAACAGATTTAAATGACCCTGACATCAGTAGTCTGGTTAGTTATTTTAACGAAGGATTAACTTAAATAGCAAGCACAGAAATGTGCTTATGAAAAACGGTCTAGTCCTCCTTTTTGCATTCATCCATACCCACCACAGTTTTTCAGGGTGAGGAGGGGGTGGTCGGTGGGCAGGGGCTCTGGAGTGGTGACGTCCAGTCCTGCTGCCGCTATCTGACCGCCGGACAGAGCCTGGTACAGATCCTCCTGGTTCACCACTGCACCTCTACAACACACACACAGCTGTATTTTAACAGTGCACATAGATCAAAACATACAGTATGACGTCTTCAATGAAATAACTTTGAGAACATTACTGTGTCCATCTAAGGGCATTCTTTTTAAATATATATATGTATTTTTTTATCCCTGCTTAGGTTGCTGCCCCCGCGACTTGACCCCCGGACAAGCTGCAGATGACGAACGGACGGATATTTTATTTTTTTCAGATTTTAAATATGCTTTACTGGATAGTCTATTTTTAAGTGAAGTGTGACAGGAAAGGCAGGGGGAAAGAGAGAGAGAGAGAGAGAGAGAGAGAGAGAGAGAGAGAGAGAGAGAGAGAGAGAGAGAGAGAGAGAGAGAGAGAGAGAGAGAGAGAGAGAGAGGGGAAGACCGGATCTAAACCCAGACCGCTACAATAAGGCTTCAGCCTACAGGGTATGCATACTTATTTGGTGAGCTACTGGGGCATTATTGTGTCTGTGTGTAATGTGGCTACCTGCTAGTGTTGATGAAGACTCCAGTGTTCTTCATCTTGGTAAAGAAGGCCTTGTCACACAGGCCCTGTGTCTGAGGCGTGAGGGCACAGGACACCACCACAAAATCACTCTCCGCCAGCAGCGTGTCCAGGGGCACTGGTCACGATGAAGGAACAGGTGAAAGCAGGGAGGGAGAGGAAGACAAATCCAACATATAAAAAGTCAGGCTCCCTCCGCTTTGCATATTCCTCCTTCCTGTCCCCGCTGTTCTAACCGCTCTCCCGGCTGGTTCCACAACTCCTTTTGCCTCTAGCCTTCTTTCCCCCGTCCAGACTACCTTCCCCTCCCCTCCTCCCCCCACAACCCCTTCTCCTCACCATATTCTCCATCCACCTCCGAGGCCTGTGGTTTGGCCGCCCGCCCAGAGTACAGCAGCCTCTTCACTCCAAACGGCTTGAGCCGTGTGGCGATAGCCATACCTGCGGGCGCACAGTGGAGTAAGTGAGAGGCCTCCCCGATGAAGGGCCAGTGATACAGCCACATCATGTCTTTAGCTGATCATACACTATGACTTAAGTCAGACCCCATCAGTCAGACTTCTCAATACCTATGCGTCCCAGTCCAATGACTCCAACTGTGCTGCCGGATAGACCATAACCGCACAGCCAAAGGGGTTTCCACGTGCTCCAGCCCCCACTAAGACAGAGGGATAAAAAGAGAGGAAGGGAGGATAGAGAGTAGGCAGGAGAGAGGAGACCAGAGAAGGAGGGACGAGAGGGAAGGAGGGAGATTTCATTTACATTGTTCCTCTTAACGAGCGACAGAAATAGATAAGAAGTGACCACATTACCCATCTTTCAATTTCCCCTAGGGGTAGAATAAAGAACATATTTATGTATATATGTATATATCAATTAACAGTTATAGGAAGTGTCTACTTTGCTTTTGGGTACACCAGCTCAGTAAAAGGGCAGTGTGAAAGTGGAGTTTTAAACCAAAACGTGGATGAAAAACGGACAGACTGACTTTTTGACTTCCTCCACCCCCTCGGGCAGGCGTCTGGCAGTGGCCAGCAGTAACGCCACTGTCAGCTCAGCGGTAGCATCCGTCAGCACATCAGGAGTGTAGCCAACACGCACACCGCTGAAAGGAACCAAAGAGGGGAGGACAGGAGGACGGCAATAGGTTACAGACAGAGGCACAGGTTGTCCTATGAGATATCATCCGACATCTAAGACATCAGTACTGACTTTTAGTCATCCGTGTGATAAGGAGAGCTGTCGTCATTAGCAGGTGTCTCTTACCGTTTTTTTACCTCATCGAGGGACAGGTGGTCAAATCCCACAGACATGGTGCTGATCACCTTCAGATTTGGTCCTGTAATGTACAGTAAGACATTTTATTTTCATGTTCCTGACCTAGATTTTAAGTTTAGTTTGAGTTTTTTACCGGCCTTAAAAAGGCAACAGCAAGATAAAAGCTTAACCACATCACTGTGGTTGCATGACTTTTAAATACCTTAAAAACCTGAAGACAACTCCAGTTACATAACTTGATGACTTGCAGATGTACTTGCTGACCCTCAGTGCTGGTTTCCTTACCTGCCGCATTCAGAACCTCAGCGTCGATGCGGTCTGACAGGAGACACAGGAGTCCATGAGCCCCGGCAACACCCTTGAGAAGTTCTGCCCTCGGAACTGGCTCATCAGAGTCCCACAGTGACACCTTACATCTTTTGCCAAGGAAAACAGAGTCAGGTGTGCATTTAGTTTATCACATCCAAGATACAGCAAAGTATCTTGTATCTATATTTCTGTGGTGCATGCGGTGTGGTACATGTTCTGTACTATTTATATAAATGTTTCACCTTCTCAACTTTTTACCAACATCTTACATGCCCCCCCCCCCCCCAACAAAGTACATTTACATTACATTTATTCATTTAGCAGATGCTTTTATCCAAAGCGACTTCCAAGAGAGAGCTTTACAAAAGTGCATAGGTCACTGATCATAACAACGAGATAGCCCCAAAACATTGCGAGTAGCCAAACATGAAGCATACATTGTGAAAAGCAAATAAGTGCCAATGGGAAGAACCATAAAATCATGTAGTTAAACTAGTTACAAATTAAACAACATGAACCTCAAAGGTGCAAGAGCGTACCTGTAGAAAAAGCAGGCAACAATAATATAATTCGCAGTGAGTACAAGAGGTTAAGTCAGTTACAGTTAACCAACAAGAGCAACAAGTCCCTCAGTAAGAGTTATTGTGTTCCTGGAGGAAGCTAACATCAGGTCCAGCGAATCATTCCTAAGTACCGTTGTACTATCGGAACAAGTGCGTCTTAAGCCTTTTCTTGAAGGTGGGGAGACAGTCAGTGTCTCTGATGGAGGTGATTCCACCATTGGGGGGCCAGACAGGAGAAGAGCTTGGGTTGGGAGCGGGTGCTCTTGAGAGGTGGGACCACCAGCAGTTGTCAGAAGACGACCGTAGGTGGCGGGTAAGGCTGGATGAGAGACTTGATGTAGTCGGGTGCCCAGTATGCTTTTTTTTTTTTTTTTTTTGCTGCTTTAAGACTGTGACCTGGAGAAAGGTCACTAGCAGCTACAGTGAACTTTCACTTTTAAAGCTCGTGATTAAATCACACTGTAACTTTACCCCCCAACTCACTGTGTGTGTGTGACAAAGACAATTTCTATGTTGCAAGGCAAATAAGACAGTCAAGGTCCTCCGAAGTAAAATGGATCATTGGAAGCAGTAGCCGATATGCCTATTCAGTATTCATGGAATAAATACAATATATATCAACCAAGGAAGTATGTTAGCTTGCTAGCTAGCTAGTTAGCGGCATTGTAAATTCAATTTGGGAGGTGAGGAAGAGACCAATCCCGCTTACGTTCCAGCCTGCAACAGTATCTTCATCCCCTCTTGCGGGATGCGTCTTGTTACGAAAACCTTCATCAGTTGCTGAGCTGTGTGCATCCTATGACTGCGATAGAAATTCGTGCAGGCTGCTGAAAACAGCCTCAGTCCCCTTGAGTAGGCTTGATCAATGGAAGTTTTCACCGTGTTCACAATGACAGTTCTAAAAACTCACTGGAGGACTACATTTCCCACACTTCCCTGTGAGAAAAAGGAAGTGTGCGCACTTGAATTTAGAACACCGCGCATGCGTGGAGTTGTATTTCGTGAAATAGTGAGTTTACAGCTGGCAATGTTTTCACCTTCATTCAATTGTATACTTTTTTCATCAATACATTACTAAAAAATTACGTTTAGATCATTTCTTACTATAACTTGTAGGCTAGTTTCAGAAAGAACATGGAAACAAAATTACAGTATTACAGTAAGTGGAATTCCAGAGAGAACTGTCAAGATTGTAATATAGGACACGTTAAAAGGATCCACTGAAAATCAGTAAAACGCTTATTAGCTATTTCCCCTTTAAGAAAACCTCCCCTTCCTTGTAAGGGCATGTTTACATTCTTCGGCCGATCTTTTCCCTTCCTGGTTCCATGAAATACACTGGCAAACTCTCCTTTAATTTGATATCGGACCCGGTGTAGGCTAGCTCACGTTACTAGCACTGTCCACCGTCTAGCTTAGTCGGAGTGTCGCATGTCTTGCAGAATTGCTTGCGAGGAAATAATCAAAAAAGAAAAAGGGGACGGAGAGACAGGTACGTGGCAAGGAAACAAGCAATTGCCATCTGAACAAAATGTTCACACCGTTTCACATGTTTTTTTTTTTTTTACATTGAATTGATTCATGGGCTCTAGACATTATTAAACATTTGGCAATTCAGACTAAGACTGAGTGGCTAATTGCTAGCCAGCGTAACTTGCTAGTAGTGGCACTGTGTAACTAGCAGCAGGCTACTGAGTGTCAATGACTTATAAACGAAACAACACGACTAGGGCACTTCAGTTTTCTGTAACTGGGTTTCATGACTCTTTTGGGAGTGTGAAACGCCGATACGGCGCCCTCCTTTATGCGGACATACGTGTTGTGTTAACGTGTTTAGGTGGTGAGTGTGATGGCATGGCTGGAATGTTGCATGGTTTGAAACACAGAGGTTTATGAACTGATCCCCGTTTTGATGGCTTTGGTTTTAACGCGTTACAACGGGCGCTCAGTTGAGGGGCTGACTGGCGGTGGAGAATGAGGTAGCTAATCATTTCTTCTCATATTTTTAGCTACCTACCACGCCCACGCGTCAGCACTGGAGAGGGAACCCTACGGCTTTCACGCGGCCCTTCTGATCTGAGAGTTCGTACGCAGAAACCGCGAGGCAGCAGCCTGGGCAGGGGTCCCGTGCCATGGCTCTGTTGACACTGCATCGGTCACCGTCCATCATTACCACGCCGGTGGGTCTCGTTCCGTCCTTTTTCACCACAACACAAGAACCTAAAACACTTTCAATACAGGTCCAGTGCTAGTGTGTTCACGACCAAATGACGCAGCTGCAGCGCATACACTAAAAGGGAGAAAGAGATTTGATACAGTGACTACGCCTGTTGTAGCCGACCCATTAACTCGGGAGGCTTTGAGCTGTGATGATGAGAGAACATCCTAAGCCCCAGGGTGTCCGTGGGTATGGGGATTCTGTTGTTGACGTCATCAGCAGCACTACTGCCGTGTTCTTTACACCTCTCAGATTTTACCCTGCGTTCTGTGTTTGTCTTTGGCTACTGAGGTGGTGATTACATGGATTGGCAGTGGTGTGACAACCCCAAGGCGAACTTGGAATAGATATCCCCACTGTGTGTGTGTGTGTGTGTGTGTGTGTGTGTGTGTGTGTGTGTGTGTGTGTGTGTGTGTGTGTGTGTGTGTGTGTGTGTGTGTGTGTGTGTGTGTGTGTGTGTGTGTGTGTGTGTGTGTCTGTGTGTCTAGAACACTGTAGGCTTGTGCATATTTGTACTGTGATGAATTGTACAACAGAAACCATTCTACCTCAACCCCTATCCCTCACTGGCCCTACACTGGCTGTGTTTCAGTTAATAACATTGGTATATAACACACTCACACATATAAATATCCACCTCTCCCCGTATCTTTATCTGTTCTTCCCTCTCATCCATTCTCTTTCACTTTACTAAAAACCATCTAGAGCAAACTTTAAACTAATTTAGGCTCATTTAAAACTGTTTACGTCCGAGTTCTCTAAAAGGTATTTAGTAAGACCAACAACATCAGGCAACATTTTTTCCTCTTTCAGTTCCCGACCAACTCAGCCAAGAGATGTAGCTTGATGTCTGTCTCCTCTCCTCTACTATTTACTGGGCCAGCTACTCTGTTAACTCATGTTTCTCCCTCTCTCCTTCTTCAACCCTTCATTGCTCTGCCCGCCGTGCTTGTCCTCTTCCCACCCCTCTCCTCCTGTATTTCTCTCTTGTCTCTGTCTGGACATGTCAGTTGCATAACAGGTAATGTTACTGTCTCAAATTCCCTCCACTAAACCACCACCACCACTACCTCACACATTCTTTCTCTCTCTCTCTCTCTCTCTCTCTCTCTCTCTCTCTCTCTCTCTCTCTTTCTTTCTTTCTTTCTTTCTTTTCACTCACTCCCGCTGTCCCTCTTGTTATTCTCTCTCCCTCTCTCTGTCATTTTCTCTCTGTGTTTGTCCATTCCTACCTCTCTCTCATTCTATTGTCTATTCTAGAAGTATTTTTGGCTCTCGGTTGATCTCTCTCTCTCTCTCCCTCTCTGTCCTCTCCCTCTCTCTTTTCCTCTTTGTCATTGCTCATTACTTTCCTTAGTAGTTTCCTCTGGCTCTTATCTCAGTTGCTGCACATTTCTCAATAACTTCATAATTCTTTCACATACACAAACACACCGTCTCTCACACACAGAAAACACACGTGAACCGCCCCACACACAACCACAAACACACGTGAACCGCCCCACACACAACCACAAACACATGTGAACCGCCCCACACACAACCACAAACACACGTGAACCGCCCCACACACAAACACACACATACCCAGCTTGCATTAAATGCTCGTGGAATGTATTTGTGTTCTGCAGATATCAGTAATGCTGTCTAGGAAAGACGAGGTTGGTCAAATAGCTTCACCAGGTTGCTGTATCTTTGTGTTGTATGCTGTATGTTGCTGTAGCAGATGGATGGGAGTGTTGACCAGTATGAATCTTTTAAAATATATTTATATATTGTCTTGAAGGATGAAAGCATTCCAAGAAGAGGAAGACTTCAGAAAAGGTAGACTTCTCACAGAAGTCTAGCTGTGATAAACATGTCCATGTCATGTCTACATGGACAATTAACCAGAATATATATATAATATACTGTTTGTCAGAATAATATGTAAAGTTGAAACATAATTCTATAATATTAGATGGTTCTAACTTCTGTCTTCCTCATTCCAAAAATAGAGAGAGCTTTCTTCTGGTTAAGGGTGCTGTCCTCCTATTGGAAGAAGGAGACAGGCAGGGGCCTAATGAGGAGACCTCACCCAATCAGGCGGTACCCCCCAAGGTGGGAGCCAGTGCTTCAGACTGGCAGCATTGCCACCTACATGCCATGGTGTCCCTGCTGAGACCAGAGGATAGCATCAAACTGGTGAGGCTTCCTCGTCATCTTCATCAGTTGTTGCATTGTTGCACCTCTGCAGTGTTGATAGAGTTGTCGGCAATGTGTTGATAAAAGTACCTTTTTAGACTGAAGTAAGTCCCTCTACTCTGCGTTTTTGCTCTCTCCCCTGATTAGTTTTTGTCCTCTCCATATATCTTCCTCCAATCTTATCACCCCCTCCACTTCCTTCATCTTGAATCTCCGTCACTATGACCTTATTCCTTCTCCCCTCCTCTCTCTGTCAACCCTCCCTCCCTTCTCTCCCCTCTCTCTCACCCTCTCCCTCTCTCTCTGTCACCCTCCTCTAAACCACTGCCACTACCTCACCCATTCTTCTCTCTCTCTCTCTCTCTCTCTCTCTCTCTCTCTCTCTCTCTCTCTCTCTCTCTCTCTCTCTCTCTCTCTCTCTCTCTCTCTCTCTCTCTCTCTCTCTCTCTCTCTCTCTCTCTCTCTCTCTCTCTCTCTCTCTCCCTCTCTGTCCCTTCTCTCTCTCTCTCTCTGGCTCCTTGTCGCCATGCCTCCCAGGCGGTGAGGCTGGAGTCGGTGAGTCCGGTCAGGGTGAGGTACCTGATTGTGGTCTCCACCCTGGGGAACAAGCAGGAGAGTGTTCTGCTGGGAATGGACTTCCCCAACAGTGACAGGTGAGGAGGGAGAGGAGGATGTGGAGAGGAGAAAGGAGAGAGGCGAGGGGCAGACGAGGACAAGGGGAGAGGAGGAGGTAAGAGGGTAGAGAGTAGGGAAGAGGATGTAGGAGAGGAGGAGCAGAAAAGGAGGGAGGAAGGGGAGGAGATAGAAGGGAAAGGAGCAGGAAGATGAGGTGAAATGGGGAACTGCACGTCCTTATCAAAATCTTAATGGGTTTTTTTCTCTCGTGTCTCTCCCTCCCTCTTAGCGACCAGTGCACCATAGGCCTGGTCCTACCAGTATGGAGCGACACACAAGTATACCTGGACGGCGATGGGTAAGTAGAGGTCTAGAAAGATGGAGGGGTCAAACGAAAGATACACGAGAAGGAGGAAGTAGCCGAGCCTGTTCTTCTGTCATGTTTGTGTCCTGGAGTCTAGCCAGAGACAATATACACAAGATACTCATCATCTCGCTGTTTATCTAATCAAGTAATTCCACTGAGTTCTGTCTGTTTTGGAGCCTACTGTACGTCACCTCCTTGGATAAACATCAAACAGCATCTGGATTTGCTATTCATTCACCCATTGACCAACCTAACAACATAATCAAGCCAGAGACTTTAGATTTTATGGGAGGGCATTTGGCAGGGCAGGGCTGTCACCAGGGTTCTGGTGTTGACTGTAGTAGTCTGCAGTGTCGTAAAGACTCAGTGCAAAGGACAACTGGGGAGAAACACTTGAGTCATGGGCAGACTGGAAGGGTATGGGATTTGTCAGTATGATCCTTGAACCAGGTTAGGCCTTGTTTTTTTCCGTCAAGGAAAGCAGATCGAGAGCCTCGGAACTTTCAGCCTTCGAACTTTCGGAAACGTTAGCGGGGAGGCTTGTTTTGGAGGGTTAGAGTTAGGCTCGGGTTCGTTCGTTTCGGAGGGTTAGTTAGGCTTGGGTTCGTTTGTTTCGGAGGGCTCTCGTGGCGCTTTTGATGCTGTGAGTAAGGCTGAGGAGGACATTGTGTTCCCCCGGGGTTGAGGTGAGGGCTAACTGCGTTAGCTCAAATGATGTTGTGTTCCCTGTGTTGGCATCCCTGTGAGACCTAGCTAACGTGGAGGTAATGGGGCTCACATGCTGCCCGTTTGATACAGAACCCTTTGATCTGCAGCCATGTCGCACACCCTCACACGCACACACACCATCAACCTCCCACACCAACACACACTCCTGCTGCCACAAACAGGGTTGGTGTGTGCCTGCCAGAATCTGTCGGCAAAGCTGGCTCGCACCTCCAATTGCACTAACCGTGTCTCTTCTTTCTCTATCACGCTCGCTCTCTTTCTCTCTCTCCGTCTCACTCTCCTCCCTCTCCCTTGCGTTCATCCTCACATTATTTTCACTTGCGTGTTTCTGTCCCTTTTTCTTTCTCCCTATTATACCTATTTTCTTCCATCCTCTCTTTCTCTCTTCGTTTCTGTCACTCTCTTTTGCTTCTCTCTCTCTCTCTGTGGTGTAACTGGTGGTTAGCTGGCAGTTTGAATTGCCCAATAAAGATATATTTAAAGTCAAAAGTATCTCTCTCTCCCTCTCTCTCCAGAGGGTTCAGTGTGACGTCAGCAGAGCACACCAAGATCTTCAAGCCCGTGTCCATACAGACCATGTGGTGAGTTGGGACCCGTCAGACACACACAGCTCACCTCCACCGCTTCCTCCTCCAGCCCCGCCCCCTTACAGGACGAATCCACCAATCAGTCGACCACGTTCGTGTCCGTTCGTCCATTTAGCTTCGTCAGCTCTGCAGTCTTTATAGGGGTCTTCTATGGATAACCCAGAGGTTGTAGGGGGCCACCAGACGACCTCAGTTGAACACAGATGGTGTGTTTATCAGTGTCTCTGTGTGTGTGTGTGTGTGGTGGGGGGCAGGTCGGTGCTGCAGGCGCTGCATGGCTGCTGTGAGCGGGCCGTGAAGGGGGCGGTGATCCCCGGCTGTGGGCTGGACTGGGCCAAATACTACCAGCTGCACGTGGAGTCAGACCGCCTCTGCCTCAACGAGTGGGGGGCCATGACCGACCTGGAGTCTGTCAGGAGGGACAGCGCCGGGCCCAGGTGAGGGGGCGCTGGGGGGGGCTTTTGAGACTGAGAGGTGTTTGGGGGGGGGGCATGAAGGGTCGTTCGCATTCAAGGTCATGAAAAGTCATTCGCCCAGCCAGCTTTGTCACGGTCTGAACCCCCTCTCTCGCTCCCTTTCTTTCTCTCCTCCCCACACCCTATCCCCCTGTCTCTCTCGATGTCTCTCATCCCACCTCACACACACACACACACCTGTGTGTGTGCAGCTCGTCAGACCGAATGTCGGTGGAGAGGCAGATCAAGGATGAGCTGAGAGCCATCATGAGGACAGAGGACCTGGAGAGCATCACCTCCAAACAGGTAAACACGGACCTCAGAGACTGAAGGAGGGATGGGACACAGAGAGCCCCTGTGAAAGAGATGAGGAAAGGGACGAGTGGAGAGGGGGATGGCAGAGAGACAAAGCGAGAGACGGTAAACAGAGCCCGTGTGAAAGAGATGAGGAAAGGGAATGGTGGGGAGAGTGATGGCAGACGGATGGAGAGAAAGAGATTCTAGTGTGAAATCAGAGAGAGGGATGACAGAGAGAGACACAGTGATCCGTCATGAACTCCACTGGCTACCCATCATGGCCCGCATCAGATTCAAGACCCTGGTTCTGACCTTGCGAGTGGTGAATGGGACTGCACCTGTCTACATCCAGTCTCTCACCCCCACCCGCCACCTACGGTCTTCTTCTGACAACCGTCTGGTGGTCCCACCTCTCAAGAGCGCCCGCTCCCAACCCAAGCTCTTCTCCTGTCTGGCCCCCCAATGGTGGAATCATCTCCCCACCCCATCAGATATACTGACTGTCTCCCCACCTTCAAGAAAAGGCTAAAGACGCACTTGTTCCGGGAGTACAACGGTACTTAAGAAAGATTTTTTTGGATCAGATTTATTTCCTCCAGGAACAGAATGACACTTTTTGAGGGACTTGTTGCACTTGTTGGTTAGTTGTAACTGATTTAACTACTTGTACTCAATGTGAATTATATTATTGTTGCTTGCTTTCCTCCAGGTACACTCTAGCACTTTCGAGGATCATGTTGTTTAATTGTAATTTGTTTAACTACATGCTCCTCTGGTTCTACCCATTGGCACCCGCCATGTTTTGGGGCATTGTTTCGTTGTTTATGATCATTGACCTTAGCACTTTATGTAAAGCTCTCTCTTGGAAGTCGCTTTGGATAAAAGCGTGTGTGTGTGTGCAGGTGCGCAGCTCTCTGGAGACTCGACTCGGCCTTGACATGAAGAACTACAAGGAGTACATCGACAACGAGATGATGGTTACCATGGCGCAGATGGACAAACCCTCCAAGATCTTTGACTATCTCTACCTGGTGAGTGAAGCCTTCACTTCCTGCAGTGAAGGGACAGCTTCCTGTTAGGACCCTGATAATATTAAGATAGGGGGAGAGAGGCCTTCTGGTTATCCCATTCTGTTATTTATATAAAAACATATTACAATATTTACACCATTAAATTAAGTATAAGCACTACAGCTACATAAAGACAAAGAATAGTTTACAAGGAACATTTGATGTCTTGCTTTATCCTTCACACAAGTGAAGACACAAGGCTCAGTTTCTTAACAGTCTAATTTTAAACCAGTCTCAAATATATTTTACTGCCAGCCAGGGGAGTAGACAGGAAGTGTGCACTGGGCCAAGACAAGGTCATGTGACTGTTACTTCCTCTTTGCCAGAGATCTTTGTTTGGCAGTTTATTGACAGATGGCACCGCCTCCTTCAGGATTCTGTTTCAAGGCTCTTTCTGCTTTCAGGGCTCCGAATGGAACGCTGCTAACTTTGAGGAGTTGCAGAAGAACAAGTTAGTGTTGTTTGTTTAGGTGTTTTTTGAACACATGGTTTGTGCGTGCGTGTGTGTGTGTGTGTGAACTGATTGTTTGTCTGTGTGGGCAGCCGCTAACCGCTTTGTCATTGCAGCGTGGGCTACATCCTAAACGTGACACGGGAGATCGACAACTTCTACCCCGAGGCCTTCACCTACATGAACATCCGCGTGTACGACGTGGAGGCCACAGACCTGCTCCCCCACTGGAAGGACACCAACACCTTCATCAACACGGCCAGGTCACCTCACCTTCCTCTTCCTCTCCCTTCTGACCTCCATCGTAAAGGGCCCAATGAGGAACCCCTATGTATAATCAACCAATCGGATATGGTGGCCTCCACCCTTGTCATCCGAACCGCTGTGATTTTGACTGCTAGGCTACAGCTCTCTCGCGGACAGCTCTCTCGTTGTCGTGACGTTTCCCGCCTCTCCCCCCCCCGCAGGCAGAGCGGCCAGGCCGTGCTGGTCCACTGCAAGATGGGCGTGTCTCGCTCGGCATCCACGGTGATCGCCTACGCCATGAAGCTGCACCAGTGGCCCCTGGACGTGGCGCTGGCGTACGTGCGAGACCGCCGGCCCATCGTGCACCCCAACGACGGCTTCACCAAGCAGCTCCACACCTACGACGGCATCCTCAAAGCCAGGTCAGGACTGGGGGGTGGGCTGGAGGTGTGTGTGTTTGGGGGGGGGGGGGGGATGGGTGTGTGGATGAGGTGTGTGTGTGTGGATGTATGTACCCGTTTGCATGTGTGTGTGTCTTCCAAGACCTGATGTGTTCTTTGCTCCCCCTTCCTGCAGCCAGCAGCGCCACAGCCTCCTCTGGAGGAGGAAGTCACGAGACCAGAGGAGGATGTCGCTGCACAAAAACGAACAGGGGGAGGGGGAGAGCGAGAGCGAGAGCGAGGAAGAGGAGGAGGAGGAAGAGGAGGATCTGGAGGGAGAAGGAGGGGAGTTGGAGAGTTCAGATGAAGCAGATGATGATGATAACGATGATGAAGAGCACGAGGAGGAGGTAACAGGAAAAGAAAACATCTTGAGGCGTGATTATTTTTCAGTTGATCGAGACGATGTCTCTCACACACCTTGTTCTCTCGTCTCGCCCAGGTGTTCGTCAGAGATTCCGCTCCCCAGTCTGGGCCCAGCGAGAAACCTCCGCCTCCTGAGTCGTCCCCAGCCAATCCCACCATCACTATTCAGGACAGCGACAAGGTAGCCAATGGGCAGCTTCGGTTCACATTAACCTGCTGAAAAGACCAGTAGCCATTACATTGTGTACTTAATTTTTTTTAAACTTTTTCCCACCTCTTCCTTTCTCCCTCGCTCCAGTTGTCTCGAAGTGGCCGGATGAACCTCTTCTCTCTCATGCAGTCCATCAGCGAATGGGATGAAGAGGAGCGGGGGAATGAACTGGTACGAGAGTCAAACTGACAGGGGATTGTTAATAGCCTACCTTTCACACCTGAATTGTAGAGGACATGTCACCGATTATTCTCCAATTCACCTTCTATTGTTTTAGTTGACTGCCTGTCATCGGAGGTCGCCGGGGCAACGGAGGCGGAGCCAGGGAAGGAGGGGTCTGATCCACCAGAGGGCGTGCGTAGACGTTTCACCTGAGCCGCGCAGCCAATCAGGCTCCGGGAAATCCGAGGAGGTGGGGCTTAGAAAACCTGGGACGGTGGAGGGTGGAGAAGAGGAGAAGGAGGAGCAGTAAAGAGAGGAGCAGGGAGACAGAGGGAAGGATAGATTGTTGAAATTAAAAGCAAAGAGACACTAAGAGGTTGTGCTGTCTAATGTATTCTGCCCTTGTGCGAAATCACCCAAAGATATTTCGACTTTATGTTCAACTACTTTAACTTCATAGTACATCTTAGCTATAGTAATATTTAAGCTTCATGCCTTTTTCACATCTTTTTGCACATTACGGTCCTTCAGCTCGTTTTGGTTGTGATGTCACAACCTATTATATGTTTCTACAGTATTATGACTCGAAAAAATGTACAACCAAAGCCTAGTATACACTTAGTTAGATATAGTGTCCATAGAAGCCAGACAAGTGGGTTTGTGTCTGTACTATATTAGGCTTTGTATATTAGCATCCCACCACATAGTTGTTCCTCTCTTCACTGCTTCTCAATGGTTTATTGACAACTATGCAATTGTTATATTTCAATTGTTATATGAAGCTATATGCTGCCAGGTGGAGTGGTCACTTTACACATTTTATGGATTTTAATTTTCCGTTTTCTTGTAATTTCTTCTTAAATACACGACACAGGCTACATGGATTTTATCTTCTTTTATCATTCTGAGAACCCTAGTCGATATTTGTTCTGTTCGTTCACCTCATTTTGTGTCTTGCTTTTTGATCAAATCTTGAATCATTACATCATAAGTTAAAGCCTTATTAAAATAAGTGCTGAAATGAGTGAGAAACAGAAAATACCAAGTGACTCTAAAAGCTGCACTTTGTGGACCAAGTTTGGACCTGTTTAATGGCAGAAGACCAAAGTGTATGCCAATGTATCTTTTCCTGTGCCAATTAACTCTTTTGATTATATATAGACAAATATGATTAGTATATTTAGGTAAGATCCTGTTCACTCTCTTAAACATGATGTTGAGCCTTTTTTTTTTTTTTTTTTTTTTTTTTTATATCACTGATTTCATGTAATTTTGCTCAACCTTGCTTTTTCGAGTGCCTTCAATGTGGGACCACGGTGCCCAGGAACACCCTAAACCCTAATTATTGTATTCTATTTATAGTATTCCTTTGGCTGTTTCTCTATGAGGTGGTGGCTTTCCGTATCAATCACGGGTGTATTACTGTATGTGTTGAGTGCTGTTCATATCGAGGCGTGCTCAGGGCGTGGCTGAGGGTTTATGCAGTACGATGATAGTATCCTAAATGCATGGACGTGTGCATGTTTACGGTCCTTGCTATTGATGGAGTGCATGGCCTTTAGGCCTGTTTGGGATGTGCTGCATATATGCTTGTATATTAGTTCAGGGTTAACGTGCAAACTTTCAAAATGTGTATGTTTGTGTGCATAAAATGTGGAATAGGGGGGGGGGGAACCTGTTGATCAAGTAGTTCTTAGTAACTCTTGGCAGAGATTTTGGTGTTGGTTCTTTATGCTGGCATCCTCATTGATCCAGATATTTGTACCTTATGCTTTTGAACTTTTCTACGATGGAAAATACTCTTACATTCACTAATATGAAATATAGCACTTGGCTGCATCTATCAGAACTCAATCGGAAGATATGTTGGCAGCCCACTAAAATTCAACAGACGTCTCGATGTTTGAGCCAAGCTTTAATCTCGTGGACAGATCTGAAAGTGAGTAGCCCCCCGCCTGAGCCACATCACCTGCTGTATACATCAAGGTCTTCACTCGTCTACGCATCACCTGTGAAGCTCTGGGGAGCCGGTTGTCGCACACTCCCTTCGTTTTCCAAACCTGCGTGGTTCACAGTGTGTGAAAGATCGATCAATAAAGGATGACATTGAAACGACATGGCCATGTTCATCTGTCCACTTTATTGGCATTTAATATCAACATAAATATAAAATATTTGTACACTTAATGAGGGGGTTGCATTTTTTCGTTGCCAACCAAGTTGGAAACCACCGCTCACAAACCATAATCTTAGTGAATGCAGACCTCAGCCCCGCGCTGCTCTTAAGATGCGTCTTTCGAGTGGCGCCAAGTAGTGCTGAGTGTCTTTGACGTTCTGACGTTGAAGTGTGAAGCGATGTACAGACTACTTAGAAAAATGTCTGTCTTCACAGATACAAGCACAAAGCACACCCGCTCCTGAAGTTCGTGGGTAGTCGATATTATATCCCGATGTACTTCCTCCGTGGTTCACTAAGGGTGATTCCTCCCTCTTTCATGGCTGTCCGGAATGACTGAACCTGGAGCAGAGAGACAGATTTACACATAAGACACTCACTGTCCCTGGCTTAACATTACTGCAACCAGAAATAACTTTGTCAATACCTTCAGACGTTACATTACGTGTATATTAATTATAGCACTCCAGGTCAGCCAACTACTAGCCTGGTAAGGCAGACCTTTACGCCAACTAATGTGGTAATGTGAACTCATTAGGTTGGGATGGTTTAGACTAGCTATCTACGAGTGTAACACACAGAGTAGACCCAGAGTGGATAACCATTGTCTCTCTGGATCTCTTCTCCTTCCTGGACTCACAGCATTGGAGCGGTACTGCCAGGGGATGGCTCTGTAGACCATCCTGGTGATGCCAGCCTTTTGGCATCTCTGGGCCAAAACCTCGCCTACGGCCTGACACGCTGCCACACAGCGGGTGGAACCTAGCTCCCGCTTCAAGGCCCACTCCTGGGTGGAACACGTTAGAATAGGAACTTGAGAATTGGAAGAGAACACCTCGGCTGTCACATGGTGCTGGCTGCGAGAGAACACCAACCTGCAAAGAGGAAAGTGAGAAGGATGAGGAGGGTGAAGTGAGGGACAAATGAAAGGGGATAGAGAATTAGACTACTACTGGCAGCCCTTACCAAGGGTACACCGCACGCACACACAGATTTGACATTGCGAAAGTTAGCCTTCTAATAACCATGTCCATATTTCTCACACACACGTACAAACACAAACCTGTGGTAAAACTCTCGATGGGGCCAAATCGTTTTCCATCCTCTGTCTTTGACCCCGAAGGCCATCAGCTCCAGGTTCCGCGGGTTTCTGTTAACGAATGTCGGGTTTACCGCTTCATTGTTGTCTGCTAGAGGCTCCGCTGGCTGTGGGGCCAGCTGGCTGAAACAACGGGCTGAGGTGGGGGGACAGCAATGCAAGTTGGGTTGTTATGAGACAGAGCAAGACCAGCAACCAGAGCTTTTGCTTTAGCTAGCTCCAACAACACATGCACCTACACCATCTACATAAATTAATAATAATTTAAAAAACAGTCATCACCTGTAATAATATGGCATTTCAGAAAAAGTTTAGTACCTGATTTAACACTTTGGCAGGTTGTTGTCCCTAGAAGCCCGTATCGTTGTATTTGACCGAACACTGTCCGGAAATTTCGACATATTTCTCCCAAAACAGCCATTGCCTCTCGAGTGACAAACAATATCCGCCGTTAATTATCAACACTTGAGGCTTACTAAATAACCAAATGTGTTTCACAGGATGTTCACGTTAGCATGTGTAAGGTTAGCGACATGTTTGACTTTCGGTCCATTTCCGTTATCAACCGGAACAACATGTTTCCTTAAAGTCCACCGACTAAAGTGCACTGACTGATGCACCGAATGGCTGAAACAAAGATTCCTATTGAATTATTCTCACAACGACCAGACCTCACCGATAGCAGAAATATCATGTTCTTCATTATATTAAATATAGTGACTTCTTATGGTAGGCCTCGAAGGACACCCCAGGCTTATTAAACAGAACGGAAGATACTTTTTGTTGTTGTCCCACCCTGGGGCAGATCTAGACATTTTCACCTGGGGTGGCAGGAGGTAGCTGTAAGGTGGCATGGAGAGACGTGGAGGGACAGTATGACCCGATGCCACCATACATTATTATAATATAGTAGATTAACTAATGCCAGTAATAATATTAATATCATTGAATGAAATGTACTATAATGTAAAACATTACATATTTTAGCATGGGGAGATTAGGGTAGGAAGGCTTTTTGCTGGGGTGACAGCTGCCTGCCACCCCTTGGTGTCCCACCATGGAAAACACTCACATCGTATGAAGCAGGAGATTCATTTTAATTTTATTTGGTACAAAGCCACAGTGATAGTGCAAACAGAGAAAACAGTGACCAGGCTTACAACCATTCTGTCCCATAATGCTTTAGTGTCCCATCTGTCCATGTGACTTGACATTTGTCAGGTTCGACATACAGGATTGGATAAAGGCACCAAACTAAACATGTCAGTCTACCAAGTCCATGAAGGACACCTACAATCAACTTTCAAAATTGCATTCATCAAGATGATTGTCACTGTCAAGAGTTCCCTTCTAGGTTGAATAGTTTACCAAGACAACACGTGTAGTTCCCTTTTCATAACTGCCATCTGCAACCAGACTTGAAAAATGGACAGTAAGAGTAAACAAAAATAATAGTAACCGTTTACTGAGTTAAAAACTGTAGGAAGTCTTCTTCCTACAACATTCACAATGATGGTAAAACGAAAATGGTCATAGAGGATGTAATAAAAAAAAGTGTAGTTTGGAATTTGTTTAGTTCAACAAGTGAGAGAGGAGAAATTCTTAATTTGATCGTAGTTTGTGCGGGTTCGTAACCAACCCTCAATGCCATGTTTTAAGGGCTAGTGCATTCATGCATTCTTTACTACTGTGCACGATAGAAACAAGTTTTAAAACTTAAAAAATGATCACTGACGTGTGTGTGTGCACATTTTAGGGGGTGGGGGTGGGAGGGGTAGGGGTTTAAAATACAGTAAGAGATGGACAAATCACGATGATTTAACAACATTTTGGCAACTGTTTTTGTCTGGCTATGAGAGCGATCATAATGGATCTTGGGCGTTGATCAGAGAGGAAAAGGAGAAGGGGTTGAGCTTGTAGCCTGTTCCACTGTAGAACTTGTTCTGGAACTCCACCCTGGAGGAAGAGAGGGATGACCAATCAAAACACAATATTCCAGTCAGTCTGTCATTTCTATCCAGCAATTCATCACCAATGAGTCAATTTCATGTCACTTCTTTTTCCTCTCTCTCTCTCTCTCTCTCTCTCCCTCTCCCTCTCCCTCTCCCTCTCCCTCTCCTCTCCCTCCCTCCCTCCCTCCCTCCCTCGCCCCCTCCCTCCTCTCCTCCTCTCCCCACCCCCACCACACTTCCTCCTTCCCCTCCTTCCTCACCAGTGCAGGCGCAGGGCATGCAGGAAGGCAGACAGGCCCTCCATGACCAGCAGGATGGACACCGTCAGCACGGCGAAGAAGAAGAAGATGGCGAAGAGCACCACGGAGCCCAGGTAGCCCTCCCAGCGGAGGGCGAGACGCATCACCATCGTCCACAGCACCTCCGACAGCTCTGCACCGCCAAGGACAGATATTCAGTGATGTGTGCGATTGTGCACACACACACATTTGAAAATCTAGGATTGAGTGTGTGTGTGACTCACGCGCGTGTGCCAGACTGAGGGCCCACAAACGTAGATAGGAGGCTGTGTTGGAGATGCAGCCTAAACAGTATTCTATAGTGTGGATGGCCTGGTGCATGAACACATCGGCAGCATCAAACTCCTACAGGGTGGGGGGCGGGGGGGGGGGGGGGGGGGGAGAGAGAGAGAATATGAGAAAAGAGCTGAGAACTGAGCAAAGAGGAGCGGAGAAACATTACAACAACAACAACAACAACCGAAAACAAGACCTCACATTCGACAGTAAAATAATGTGAAGTTAAGGTTCCCTCTCTTTCTCTCTCTCCCCCCTTTCCCCCCCCCTCCCTCCCACACCCGTACCTTTTCCTCATCGTGAGCCCCCCCTTCCACATCCCTTGGTTCCTGTTGAGCGTTGATGGATCCGTTCTCCGCCAGTAGGGGGCGCCTGTCTCCTTCCTACCAAGAAAACACAAGACTCCCATCAGCACCACGCGGACACAGCTAGCATGTGGGAAGCACTGAGCCGACACTGCCTCCGGAGGAAACGAGCGAGGACTAGGAGACGGGCGAGTCTAACCCTGAGCATGAGGCGCCGTCTCCTGCCATGCGTGAGGTACTGGCAGACGGGCTTCCCCAGCAGGAGGACTGGGACGGAACACAGAGCCAAGACCACCAGGGCCGTCTGCACTGTCGTCTACAGGGAGAGGGAGAGAGAGGGGGTCAGAGACAGTCAGAGAGAGAGAGAGAGAGAGAGAGAGAGTAAGAGTCAAAGAGAGAGACAGAGAGAGAGAGTGGGACATTTACATTTTAGTCATTTAGCAGACGCTCTTAACCAGAGCGACTTACATTAAGTACAGGGACATTCTCCCCAAGGCTAGTAGGGTGAAGTGCCTTGCCCAAGGACACAACGTCATTTGGCACGGCCAGGAATCGAACCGGCAACCTTCTGATTAATAGCCCGATTCCCTAACCATTCAGCCATCTGACCCCCAGAGTCAGAGAGAGAGAAACAGAGAGAGTCAGAGAGAGAGAGAGACAGAGAGGGAGTTTGGTTTATACCCTGTACATTTACACAACATGCGCAGACACAAACACACGCGCAGACCCGCCCACCTGCCCTTCGTAGAGAGGAGGGTTGTCCTTGTTCTCCGTGAAGAGGAACATGTCTATGAAGTGGATGAGGATGCTGGGGGCGGTGTTGGACCGAGCCGTCCCGAAGGCTAACCACTTGTAGACCACCATGAAGACCAGGTAGCCGAACAGGCAGAGCATGAAGAACAGCTCGGGGAGCAACACCAGGAAGACGCTGTTCAGCTTGCCAAAGTGTCTGGAGGAAGGAGAGGAGACCCACCGTATATGAACACGTCTTGTACACAACAGCCACACGAACCAAACCGGCAGTCCCCGACGCGTTGAGACGACTCACACGTAGTTGAAGAGAGAGAGGCAGACGCCGAACGTCATGTGAATGACGCCGATGATGACGGACATCTTCATCTTGTAGGAGTTGAGGAAGGTCAGGTGGTTGTTGGACAGGCCCCAGATCTGATCCGGATCGCAGGAGGTGTTTTAGCGTGCCAGCCACGTGAGGTCATAAGGAAATGGGTGTTAGCACGAAATCGAGGTGAGAGAGAGAAAGAGAAAATAAAAGGTAGATGAATGAGAAAGTAGCACGACCAATGGTGGGAGAATCAGAAAGATTGGAGTGATAGATGGATAAACAGATGAATGGATGGACTGAGGATGTAAGAATGTGCGGAGCCCTACCGGATCAATGCCAAAGGGATAGGGCCCAGTGAAGACTCCAGTTATGTTTGGGTCCAGACTTAGTAACGGGTAGTCACTGACGTCTTTTGAACTGAAATAAAATAATAATAATTAAGATTTAAAAAGGCAAGAGTCAGACCATGTCACAGGGTCACCTGAGGTAAAGCTCTGTGTGTGTGTGTGTGTGTGTGTGTGTGTGTGCAGTGTTGTGCATGAACAAGTTCAAAAGAACGCATTCATTGAACACGTTCATTTTTATGAGAATGATGAACTGAACGCAACTTAATGACAAATAATGAATTTGAACGGTGAACACATTCATATTATCTGAGGTTTAGCTAAAACGTTCCGGAATGTTTTCCTTCTCCTGAGGAGAGACGCTGTCTAAATTGAATGCCCGTAAAATGTTCACTATGTAGCCTAACCTAAAACAACTAACTCGACTTCGCACTACGTTACCCATGATTCATTGCACACACGTAGACCAAACAAGCAACGTATTCCAAGACAACAGCTCTCCGTCTCATAAAAATGGCAAGTGAAAGCAGAGACGCAGACTCAGCGACTACATCTGATCTGATGCACCTTATTATTTTTTGCGGGATTTTTACACACAGTAAACACACACTTTAAAACTATGAAATGAACTGAACTATGAACTAGTTCAGAATTTAAATGGTGAACTATGAACGTGAACGATTCATATTTACTTGTATGAACTGAACTTTGAACTAGTTCATGAGAGGTATGAACGCGCACAACACTGTGTGTGTGTGTGTGTGTGTGCCCTTACGTCCAGACTCCGTTCTCAAACATGGGCTGGACGTGCCATGCAGAGTTGAAGGGGCTGAGGCCTCGGCTGAAGCACTCGTTGTAGATGGCCCCCGTGTAGATGGAGAACAGACCCATGAGCAGGATGAGGTAGCGCCCTCCGAACATCATCTGCCAGATCTGGACCACAGGGAGGGAGGGAGGGAGGCGGGGTGGAGGAGACAGAGATAGGTAGGCAGATAATTAACAAGGAAATAGGAGAGAGAGAGAACAGAGAGAAACAGAGAGGATGTAGACTAGGTGCAGAGAGAGAGGGAGAGAAAGAGAGATGCAGACAGAGAGAGAGACAGAGAGATAGATAGATCCCCAATGAAACAGGCGGTAGTGGTGCATATGCTGGTCCTCACCTCGTTACTGTTGTTTCGGAGCTTGGGATCCTTCTCCTCCAGGACCATCCACAGAGCTGCCAGGGTCATCAGCAGGCCATGGCCCACGTCCCCGAACATGACGGCAAACAGGAAGGGGAAGGTGATGATGGTGTACAACGCTGCAGCCAGACGACGACAGCGAGGGGACGGAGGCCGAGGAGAAAGATGGCGGTGACCGAAAAAGAGGACAGAGGTTGAGTTGACCTTCTAGAACTCCACAATCACCCAAAGGAGTTCCTTATCTTCCTCACTATAGTGTCGGGAACTTGGAGCCATGGTGATTGATTTAGGTGTTGTTACTTGATGCGTCGATTGACTTTTTGACGTAGTGATGGGTACCTGGGTTGACCTCGCCATAGCTTGCCACGCCATACGCGTCTACGATGTTCTGGAAGCCCGCGGTGAACGAGTTGATGGGAAACAGGGTGGGCGGAGGGGTGGTGGTGGGCAGACGGTTGTAGAACGAGTCCACTCCGCTCCCACTCTTCCTCTGGAAAACAAAACAGGATGGAGGGGGGTGGTTAGATGAACACACCTCTATACGTCACTCATACTTTTCATTCCATTCACTTGTTTTCCCTCCCTCTTCTTCTCCTTCCCCCCCTGTCCTCTTCCTCCCTCCCTCCCTCCTTCCATCCTTCCCTCTATTCCTCCCTCCTTCAACCCCTCCTTCTCTAGTCCTTCCTTCCTCCCTCCCCCCTCCCTCCCTGTCCTCCCCAACCCTCCCCCCCACGCTGCCCTGTCCTCACCCCTCCCCCCCACGCCCTGTCCTCCCCCCCTGTCCTGTCCTCACCCCTCCCTCCCTGTCCCCCCCCCCATGTCCTCACCCCTCCCTCCCTGAGGGCTGCCTGCAGTTGGGGCAGCTTGCTGACAGGACACCAAGCTTCGGCGATGAGGCACTTGTCGGTGACAGAGGGGCTGCAGAGGTTCAGCACCGCCTGCACCGCCTTGCACTTCTGGACCCGGACCTTCCACTGGGGGAGGACGGCCACCGCCCGCATCAGCAGCTGCTGGAGGTAGCTCTCCGTCTGCTCCAGAACCTGCCGGGAAACAGAGGGAGAGCAGGGATGGACTTTGGAGTTTTTGTGGATCCCTGCTATGGTGGACAGGACATTATTTTTTTTAATTTTTTTTGTAAATTACAGGTGTTGTAGTTTGTTATAAGATAGCAAGGTTATTTGTTGCAGCTTTGAGTTTATTTATTTTTTACTGTTAGTTTAACAGTTAGTTAGACTCACAGATTTGATGTCTTGAATTCTTCCATCCAGTCCTTGGAGAATCTCCTCTCGTTCTGTGACACTGCTAGGGTACGCAAAGGTTTGGGTGTGGAAGCTGGGATGTGCGAGGGCGTTGGAAGAGAGATAGAGACATTAGACAGAGAGTGTGCGTACAGGACAAACATCGGCTCAAGGTTCCATGCAATTCAATTACAGGAAAAAAACAAAACATCAACAGGTTTACCGACCAATCACAAATCTTCTTGACTTTCTGTCCAATCTGATCTCCCCAATAGGAGATGAGGAACACCGTCCACTGCACCATTTCCCCCTGTGATGGACAAACAAACAAGCTTTTAGTTGATCAGTTGAGCGCTCCCATGACTTCAGTGATCACTCCATCCAGCCCAGATGTCTCTCCTCACTGTGTCAGGATGCTCCAGTCGTTCCTCCATCTCTCGGAAGTCCACGATGATGTAACCACGACACGCCCGCCATAACAACCGCTCAAACGCAGGGACCTTCCATGGGTGGACCACTCCTGATACAAAGCTGATGGAGCGAAGGAAGGGCGGGATGTGTTTTTTTCCAATTTTATTTTTCCAATTTTTTTTTTTTAAGAGTCAGATTGAGCTAAACTGTTGATACAGATTGAAGGGAAGGTTTCTGGTTTATCAGACCTACCTGAGATGAACATCTTGACGGTTGTCAAACAGGCCTGGAGTTTCCATAGTGGGAGGTGGGCCCTGAAATGAGGAATCAGTAGTAGTTCTTAATGTTTACTTCCTGTTTGTGGCAATGGAGAAGTGTGACTAAGTCAGTCTGGGAATAAAACCCTTAAGGTGGAAACTTGTATGACTATTAGGGAAGGGGGTTGGGGTGGGGTGGGGTGGGCAGGGGTTGGACATTGGGTTAGAGCTGGAGAGTAATGGGAGTTGTAGTTCTGACCTGTGAGCCAGTAAGGGAATGGGTCTGGGTTAGAACTCCTCTGTACTGGCTAAGCTGGGTCTGCTGGGTCTTCAGACTGGCTCTGTTCCTGGACACCTGAGAGACAATGAGAGAGCGAAACTCACACACACGCACAGCTATCGTCCAGGTTACCAGATGTTATATCAGCTTATGAGGGATACCAGGTTATCGGTTATGAGGGAGCTGTGGGTTACAAACAGCTGTAACGTGAAGGAGGAAGGACCCTAACCACGTTGGAAAAAGGCAGCTGACCTCTTTCATCTCCTTGGCCAGCCTCTCGCTCTCCTCCTCGATGGTGAGCAGCTCTCTGGGCTGGGGGGCGGGGGGGGTTGGGACGGGGGCAGAGAGGGGCTCCTGCAGCCGAGGGGACCGCTTGAGCTCCTGCTCCAGAACATCTGCAGATAAAAGGGACATAAGACACAGAGAGGAATATAATACATAGATTAGACTGATTCGGCATAAAACGACACATCTCAAATTGTGTTCTTTTGTTTCATGTCTCAGTTTGTAAGGTCAAAATAACAGATGTTGGGTTTCTACTGTGTGTGTATGGTTAAATATAAATAAGGTTAAATAAAAACATATATATACTCACTGAACGTTTTCTGCAGTTCCTCGCATCGCCTCACCTCCCCCACAAACTTCCTCTGAAAGGAGTTCACGTTGGGATTCAACTGATGTCCAGAGGGCCAGAAGGAGAATTTAAACACAGGAGTTAAATTATTGGATCCCATTTACAATTGATTTAAGTCACATACGAATTTGAACAAGAGGAAATCCATGATGTTTTAGTTCTTTATGTTTACAATGCAAACAATTTATATTTAAACTATGTAATTAAATCATCTGTTCTCAAGATTAGTTTGCTGATTGTATTATGCAGCATACTCCCTTTGCTTTTGTAGTAGGCTAGATCACAGTGATTGGTTTATCATTGATGGGGATAGGAGACAGTAGTAACTAACTCACGTCTCTGAACTCCACCAGGCCCAGTTCTCCCAGCTCGCTGACGCAGTTGTAGGCAGAACCGGACTGGAGAAAGAGCTGCACCAGGCAGACCTCCTCACTGCGGAACATGGAACCCATCTCCAATTGCGGAACACGGGTGGGGTTCTACTCAGTCTGGCGATTGAGGAAAAAAAGTGACTGAGAACTTCGGGAGAAGTGCCGGGAAGAAAACAATTGAGAGGTGGAGACAGGCAGATACATGCAGAAAAAGTCAGATGTAGACATAGATAAGCTATTTGAAAGATATTTAAATGAGCATTAAGGACTAAAACTGTTAGCTGACTACAACTAGGATGGAACTATGCATCAAAGACAGGTGATTGATGACAGTTGGGAAAAGGGGAAGTGAAGGTTCTCTATTCTCCCTCTGATAAAGATCACATAGCCTACAGTAGGCAAACAAGTGAAATTTCCATTATTGCATAACAATCTGCCTTAAGTTCCTGACAACTTTGGATACTTGAGTCTCAAAATGTGCCTTAACTACCGAGAAGTACCATAATGCAGTATTTCAAAGACACCCGAATAAGACACTGAACTAAATCTGCCAGCGACAAACATTTTGAGCGAAAAAAAGTTTCAGTTTTGCTTCATCATAAATAGTAGCAGAAAAGTACAGTATTTAGCCAAGTATGTTCGCTAGAGTACAAATTACGTCTCAAAGCCGAGAAAGTATTTACAAATAGCCTAAGTAATAAGACGTAGGCTAAGTGTAGCCTACTAATAATTACAAAACAGAATCCCCCCAACAATTTGCAACAACCACAAAGACAGACTACGAAACTGTACGGCAATGTCACTTGTTTTGAAAAGTGGCGCTACAAGCTAGGCTATGACAAAGCATTTTAAAGTTTACCTGGTTTCTTTTAACTTAGCTCCTCGGTTGTAGTCGTCCACACCGATCAGTTGCAATTCGGGTCGTTTACTTGGAACGACGAAAAATACTGTTTTTAACCGAGGGAAGGAACCGATCTGGGACTAGTACTGCATTCCCAGTCGGTTCATTTGAGAAGTCACGTTACTTAGCCTCTCACGTGATACTGAGTCATTTGGCTGTGTCAACTTTGAAGTTCTAAACATTGTCCAGAGATGCACTGCAAATTTTAAAATGTCGATGTTGCTGCATTCTAGTTTTAGTTATATCAGCTTGTGTTCCAACCTAGTCATTCTGGTATCTGCTGGGGAAAAAAGCCATACACAACATTCCACTGATGAAGCAAACCACAAATGTTCCTACGAAAAGATTATTTATTGGGTGGGTTCAAAACGTAAATAGATATGAAGACACTGCTGCAATGGGAGAAATATAAAAATGTGATTAAGGCTACAGAACAAAATCTAAAACAAGGAAAATAGCATCAGGTCATGGGACCACATTATCCCTACTTCCTCCTATTACAGTCACTGCTCACAACTACCCACACAAGTCTTCTCTTGTTGACCTGCACCATTAATCATTCGACCTCTAGCGGCACACAATGATTGAGCTAAACATTTAACCCTGCAGAGGCTACAGGTATGTTTACTTCATATGTATGTCCCATTTACAGTCAGGAATTTCACAATACAGGAAAATTGGAGCACGTAAACAGACAGTCGGCAAATGCTTAGTTCACAGATTATTGGTTGAAATATCAGCATCTTGGTTTTTTTTTTTACAATACAGAAAAACAACATTAGGACTCAAATCCATATCCCTTCACCAGTCGCCTTGTCTTTAACCTAAACACAAAGGGGTTCAGAAGAGTGTATTTGGTCTTAAACAGTGACAGTTTGTGAGACCATAAGATTATTCTCAAAAGTAAGTCTTCCCCCACTTGTCTTCTGAAAATGCAAACCAAAGTATTCACTACCTCCCTCCCTCCCTCTCTCTTAACTTCCCCTCCCACCCCCTCTCTTCTTCCCCTTCTGTCTACAGACTATAGAACTTTAGACTTCTGTCCATTCCAGCAGAGGTTAGGAACTGAGCGTTGTCCCCAAACGCCACCCCAGTTACCAGTCCAGAATGGTCTAGAAAAGAGAAAGATAATAACATTAGGTATAAAATTAAGAATTTATATTATTTGACAAACATAGATGATCATTTGGTTTTTGGTAATCATTTGGTTTTTTATCATGACTGGTTAACAATAACCCCAAGGTATGTGATAAAGGCTGAATGTGTATTTTGCTTACCAGAGAAGTTGAGGACCTCAGACCACTGTTTGCAGATATAGATCCTGATGTCGGATCCACCCACAGCAAGGTAGGTCCCGCTCTGGTCAAAGACCAGCGACTTCACCTAAAACGCAAACACACAGAATGAGGCACAACAAAAAGCATTAGCCTACATCCTTTCCCCCTCAAGACAAAAATATACTTTCTCCCTCAAAGTCCTCCCTTTCTCATATTTCTAATATGAAGAGTATATTCTAGGCTTGGCAGTGAAGAGACTCAGCCCAGGAGGCTACAGAGTGGCCAGGTGTACTGAATCTAACCTCGTAGTTGTTGTCAAGAGCGAGGGTTTTGAAGTTCTTCAGTTTCCTCAGATCCCACAGCTTCACCGAGCTGTCCTGGGCACCTATAGACACAAGGACAGAGGTCAGGGGACTCTAATGTTTGTCACATTGCCAAACACCAACGACAAGGCATGACATAAACAGCAGGATGTTTGGCTCGGGGGACCCACCTGTGGCCAGGTAGTATCCGTTCTCGGAGAAGGCGATGGAGGTGACGGGGCCGGAGTGGCCGGGGAAGTTGGCCACGTTGGTGCGCTCCTTCAGGTCCCAGATCTTGATCTGGGAGTCGGCCGTGCCCGTCCCGAAGATCAGGCCGTCAGGGTGGAACTGGGCGCATGTCAGAGCTGGGGACGTAAATAGATGTGACACAGGTCTATAGGGGTGAGGCCATTAAACCACACAAAATAACATTTTATGAATTTTGGGGGGCAAGACAAGTACACACTCACCACAGCCAGCGCTCTCATCGGTCACTTTAGTGAGCACCCTCCCAGTTTGGATATCAGAGAAAGCCCAGTACTGAAACACATTATACAAAACAATCAATACAAAATATACATTCAATGTATACGTTGAATGGGGTTGGCAACGGGGCTTTGTCGCCTGAAAGAGTGTGGCAGGCGTACCTGATCCTCGGAGGAGCTGAGCAGGTAGTCTCCGGTGGCGTGGAGAGACAGACCGGTCACGGCCGCGTCGTGAGCTCGCACCACCTGGACGCAGTTGCCCCCGGCGACAGACCACACCCGGATGGTGCTGTCGGGAGAGGCAGAGAACACCACAGACTGCCGGGGGGGGTGGGGGGGAGAGAGAGAGAGAAAATGTGTTAAAAAGCATAACCCCGTGCGTGGTGAGATGATCGGAGAAGTGCTCCACGGCGCTACTCGGCGAGACGTTGTTCCACACCAGAGAGGTGCGAGGTTGGGCTGATGGCCGGTTCCTACCTGGGAGGGATGGTAGATGACAGAGGTGACCTTCTTGGTGTGACCCTTGAGGGTGGCCACGATCTGCTCCTCGGTCTTATCAAACACCACCACGTTCTTGTCAGCCCCGCCTGTCGACGCGCAGGTGGAGGAAAGGGCATGTAACAACAACAACATCTAGTCTTTAATATTAGCAGATGGGGAAAGTCACAAAGGAGAGTCGTTGAAAAAAGAAAAGGTGAAGAGGGAAAGGGAGAGAGGCGTACCGGTGAGGACTTTGTTGGTGTTTGAGGGACACAGGTCTAGAGACAGGATCCCAGGAACACTGGCACTGTGAAGACCCTGGGAGATTAAAACACACACACACACACCTCAGCACAGGTAGGACATTAAATAGCCAGCCACTACCTTGGCCGGCTACCCAAAATCTAGGTTAGACCATGTTAGTACAAGTCAAGACAATGCTATCTCATCAAGACCAAGGTAGGTCAAAAGAGCAGAAAGCCTTTTTTTAGCACCAAACAAGTTCTAAGTGGTTGGATACTTACAGCATGAGAAGCCACCTGGCGATATTTGCTCAGGTCCTCAGCCCTAACCAGCTCCTCGGGCACCGTCTTTCCTCTCTGGAAGGAGAAAAGGGGGAGGGACAGAAGGTGAAGAGGCCGAAACGTTAAGTGTGTGTCTGCGTGAGGAGGGTTTTCCGTGTTCTTGCGCCCACATCTCTGCGTCCTTATATGGTGACGCTACCTTCTTTCTCTCTGTGGTCAGGACGGTGGCCTTGTCTTGGAGCTGAGAAGAGACGAAAACAAAGACAGGAAATTAAAAACACACTTGAACATCAGCGTGGAGTCCACTTTCAACTGAAGATGGTTGCAGATGTGTGACATCAGAGAGAGAGAGGAGCAGGAATACAGTCTTACCTTCTGGATGATCTCCGGGGTCATTCCAACCAGTTCATTGGTCTCCATGGGCTCTCCACCAGCTCCCTGAGAAAGAAGACACGAGACAGTAAAAACAAGAACACAAGAGATGGGCAGAATCCAACCAGCATCCAACCAGAATCCAACTGCGGCCTAAGTGTCCGCCACTCACCACAGATGGCTGAGAGGCAGGGAGAGCCTGGGGGGTAATCAACCCAGCCTGAGGCTTCAGTGTGGCGAGGGCTGCGTACGGAAGAGGACGAAACGTTAAACATTCTCCCTGACCCCCCCCCTTCCCCAATTGGTCATTCGTCTCACTGTCAATCGACAACAAGCAAACGGTTCGTGAAGTCCACCGAGGTGACGGTCTCGCTTACCCTCTCTGGCGGCGGTGACCTCCTTGGTGAGGCGGGCGATGACCCTGCAGGCGGCGTCATGCTGGTACAGGGCGTGGCTGAGCTCCTGCCGCGTGGTCTGCAGCTGCTGCCGCAGGGTGAAGCTGTGGAGCATCACCGCGTCCTACGGTGAGGGACGGCGGAAAGGGGAGGGAGGGAGAGAGTGAGGCCCGCGTGGAAGAAGGGAATGATCGGAGGAGATGAGATAGATAAGGAAGTGGGGTGTCAGAAATAGAGATAGAAAGATCGACTTGAATGGCGTTAGGAGACCGGGGGGGTGTAGGATGGATGTGTTGCTTTTGTACAGGGCTTGTTGTGGGAACTGAGATGGTCTCCGATGATCTGAATTAGGAACTCACCCACTCGTCTTGCAGGGACTTGAGGATGGCAGGTATGCTGGTGGCGGACGGAGCCTTTGGTCGGATTGGGTGGGACACTGAAATACACACAATACTGATCAAAAGTGTGCACAAACATTTCTAACACTCCATTGCTACCACACTTGAATGTACACATCTAGTGTACCGTGGTGTGGGTATCCACCTGGTGCCGTCTGTTTACCTTTTATATCTATAAGCTGCTCCTCTGACAGGGGTTGGCCGTTCATAGGATCCGTTCCATTCTCCACTATGTATTTCTCGATGAGTCGGCGCTCGAAGACTTGGTTCGAGACCGGGGACACACAAGGATGTTCCGGGACCTCATTGGAAACTGAGGGAAAGAAAGTGTTACAATCCAGCAAACGGTTAGCTTTGTTAGTTAGCCAACATGCTGCTAAAATAAGAAACTACGTTTAGGAATATATTCATCAAAAGTAAATCATCGCGATATCCAACAAACGTAAAATACATCGAACTGCCCTCGACATAAAAAGTAAAGTTCAATTTAGCTAGCCACAGTAGCGTTATTGAAATGTGGGTACGGCTAGGAATGGAAACTAGCTTTGTAGCCGAGCAGAAATAGCCGCAATCAATTTGAACTCACTTGCACAAACTAAAGACATCTCTAAAGTACACGTCTGTCCTTCGCAGCAGAGAACTCTCGGAATATTTTGCTTTCCAGCCTATAATGATATTAGAAGTACTTTATTTATGTTTTTGTTCGAGTTACAAGTAGCACGCTGTCCTTACATTGCCGCTACAAACACCAATGCATTTTGGGATACTATCGGTCCTCCAGTGTTCAACAGACCCAAACACGATACTGCCCCCTACTGTTTAATAAATGGTAGTAGTCTGATAGCAAGACTTGAAAAGTACTGATCGGTGTCAGGAAGGCCTCATAATGCAGGGACTACTGCATATCAAGGAAGCACAGCACACACGCAAATTCAGTTGTTTTTCTTGTTATAATCTCGTGTCAATATTCAGTCACATTAATGCTATGTCACAAAACAAGAACAGTCAGAAAATATTTGTCTAAACTCAGTTTAACACAGTAAACAGGGACACTGTTAAGAGTAAGACAACAGTAAACAATCAAGTTATTTTCAGACTATCTGTATATATACTTTATTTGTATATTTGCTCTTCTTAATCTGCCATTTTAGCTTTCCATAACTGTATGTTAAGTGTTAATGCGCAAAAACGGGCATTAATGTTTCCGAAATTGTTTACCCCCAAAATATTTCTGATTGTGTTATTTTACTATTGACTAATTCACTTCTTGATCAGAAGTCGCAAACGCATGCAGGTGGCGGTATACAAAGTATATGTATGTAAATATTGTATCACTGTCTTCTTAGCAATGTTTAATAACTTATGTTTAAGGAACTTAAGTTCCTTACCATGCACCTATGTTTTACATACTAATTGTAACTCTTGAAAATCTACAGCAATGTTGCCCAGTCCTGTTCTTGGAAACCTACTGTCCAGAAGATTCTCTCCAACCCTTTTCTGCTCCTGATTAATGAATCAGGAGCAGTAACTACTTGTGTTGGAGAGATGCTGTTCTCCAGGAACAGGATTGGGAAGCCCTGGACCCATATTTAGCGTAGTGCTGATCCAGGGTCAGGATCCAGCCTGTCCACATCATCTCATTCAAAAGGCACAACTGGTCCTGGATCAGTGTTTCTACTCGAAGACGCTAGATTAAAGCAGGCCCTAATCTACAATATGACGCACATCGACGGCAAATGTACAGCTAGCGTACATGTAAAGTTGTTCCTGAGGGTCTTGAGGTAGGAGGCAGCTGGGCCTGGGAAGAGAAGCATGTGAATGAGGCATTATACAAATATCTAAAAAAAAACTGCAAATCTTGTCAGTAAAAGAATAAGGGGGAAAAACTATTTAAAAAGTCCCGGCGCTGCATCACATTGTGCAACTCTAAAACCAGCCCAGCCCTGGGAAGGTTCGGAAGCTGAAGGCACTATCGTGAGGAAAGCATATTACTACCATTTATTCACCGTGTATGATAGAGATCTTGCATCTCTGTACATTTGTCCTTATGACTCCTCCTCGCCTCTTCCTGCTCCACTCCTGTGTCTAGGAGAAGTTGAGCTTGTCAGAAGTGTAAACACTGCATGTTCCTGAAGTATCGGTGTCCAGCGGAAGAGTAGAAAAGAAGTCTGTTGCTTTGCTCCATCTCTCCTTATCCCCCTCATTTTTTATGTGGAACTGAGCGCAGTCTCCGGATGGGCGGAGGCAGTTGGACGCCCCCGGGACAGAGATGGAAGTCCTCCTCTTCCTGCTGTCTGGGTCCTGAGGGGAGAAGGTGGGAATGACAGGATGGAAGGCACACCGAGGACGGTTTTCTCTTGGTGTGATAACGTTAGGAGAATCTATATGCGGGCAAACAGACACAGGCACACACACACACACACACACAGGAACACACGCTTGCAGTACCTCAGCACTCAGCATGTTGTTGGTATCTTTCTGTCTGTCTGCGACCTGGCCTCCTGTTCTAAGAAGCCCTGGGGAAAGCCTGGGCTCTCTGTCCAAAACTGGGGTGTAGCCCTACACAAACACATACATCCACTGTAAAACAAAGATGAGTACAAGACTGACTGCATTGACATCCAGTGGTCCTACCGAACGAACAGGACTGGAGCTCCATTTTGTAGGGGTCATGGGAAGTTCAGGCTGGTTATTTACGCCAGAGTGCTGGGGACTGGGGGGGCTGAAGTCCTGAAGACAAAACAAGGCAAACCTCTCCTTATCATAACCGCTTCCAAACGTAAACTCCAAAAGACCTCCTCTCCACTGTTCAGAAGGGTGGAGGTGGATGAGAGTGGAATGCCCTCATCCATATTCTTTAGTGCAACACTGCAAGCCTCCTCTGCTCACCTGCATGTTGATACGTGGTGGGTTGGTAGCCTGGGGGTGGTGAGCCCTCAGACCGTTAAGGATCTGGGCAACGCCACAGCTTGGAAAACGTTTCATGAAAAGGATGAAACCAGCCAGGGTCACAAACAGTCCGGAAGGCACCGTTATGGACTTCAGGACCGCTCTCCACCTGGCCGTCTTCTCTGGAGACAGTTGTGGAACACAACAGCAATAGTTGAGACCCCTGAAGAGGTTTGGCTTTTTCTAAGTCTTATGAGAAAGAAAAGTCAACGTCGGTCCTATATTTAGAACCGACACTCACCAATCACATGGAGGGCAGTAGAAGAAACCAGATTCCCCTCCCTATCTCGGATCTCATACAACCCATCGTGCCTTGCACTCAGCCTGGAGATGACCACCTCGTCGACCCCCCTGTTCCTGCTGATAGAGATCAGGCTCCGGTAGCGGGCGTCTTGCTCCACTATCTGCCCGTCACGGATCAGCTGCATGGGGCCGCGGGGAGGGTAAAGGTCAAAGGTGGAGACGGGAGAGTCGCCATGGTGCGGGGTGGGGGTGAAAATGAGGTGGGCATGGGGAAGGGGCAGAAAGAGGGGGATGTTTAGAGACTCCTTGGGGAAGTGGGTAACATTAAAGGTATGTCCTGCAACCCAACAGAGAGGAGGTGTTGAGGGGTGAGAGAAAATGAAAAAATGGAATGGAGGCGGAAATGAAGAAGAAAGAAATAGGGAGAACAAGGACAGGAGGGGAGGTTCAGGATGAAAGGAAAGAATAGATAGGCACACGTGTTACAAATAGGACAAAAAGCTTCAGTTTGGCATTTTTACTGGCCCGTTTGGCATCTTCCATGGCCCTCCATCTCTCTCCATCTCTTTCTCATCCCTCCATTCCGGTGCTCACCATGGACGGCAAGGGTGCTCCGAGAGAGGACCTTCCCGTTGTCGTCGCGGACAGTGTAGTTTCCCATGTCAGCCTGTGTTACCATCTCCGCCACCCAGACCCTCCCGTCCTGCTGGACTCGACCCCGGCTTCCTACAGCGCTCTCAGGGTCTGACTGGTTCCACAGGACCACCGGCGGGGACTCTGGAGGGGAGCCGCGAGGTACGAACTCCAGGAGGGAGCCCTCTTTTGGGATGCTGTACTGGAAGGTCTCACCATATCCCCGTCTGACACTTTTTATACAGTCTAAGAAAGGTGGATAAAGGGAGGGGAAGGAGCAGTTAAGCTAAAGAGACAGAGATAGATAAGTAGAGAGAGTGTGAGAAACCGAATAGCTTTGAAGAAGCTAAGCACACAGCACAATACATTATATCAAATTCCACTTTATCGCCGAAAAGGGTCAACGTACCCAAATGTAAAAGGTTATACCTGAGACAGTGAGACGTACAGTCTCATAAGTGAACCCAGAGGGAAGTTTGATCGAGTAGAGCCCCTGGTCACTGTGTGTGACTTCTTTCAGTAGTAACGTCCGGTCTCTGGTCCATTCGAACCGTGGGTCCTTCACCTAGAAAAGTGCAGCAGAGCAACTATGTCACAGATAAATGGCCTGACTGTATTTCTTTACTCTATGGAAAATAATTTCTCCCTGTTTTAATTTTGTTTTTGTTTGTCTATTGTATATGTGTTCGTTTGTTCTCATTTCTATACTTGAATAGTAACAAAATATGTATACCGTTTGCCGTATACATAGAATCTGAAACATTGAAATATGTATATGTGAGATAGATTCTGAACACTAATAAAATATAAAGAAAAAAGAAAAAAAGAAAAGTGCAGCAGAGATGCGGACTGCAGACACGTCAACACATACACACAGACACCACACGTACATTATACTCACATCGTTTTTATCCAGTAGCACTCTTCTTGGTCCTGGGGGGTAATTGGGAGTAAAAGTCACTATTCTTGAAGCAGAGTAGACAGGCAAACGGAAATCCCGGCCAGCACACACTCTCTGGAAGTCTTCATTCTCCGCTGGGGAAAAGTAAGAGAGATGAAGACATCATTGGCATGATCAAAACGCATTATAGTAGAAGAAGAACACATTTAAGTCACACTAAGGGGCAAGAGGAAAAAGAGAGAGCATTCTTATGAAATGATGTGGAAGGAACTTGGTGGTATAGTAACAAACGTTGCAAAAGCATTGTAGCAAAAGTGGAACTCACTATTGGAAAGAGGAATATTGAAGAAAGTACTCAACAGGATAAACAGCAGCATGTTCTGTAGGAGTAATGTCAACAACGGAGATAGCTGTAGTATCATATATATGGCTTATTCCACAAAAACTAAGTTAGTAGGCCTATGCATACTGCAATAACACTAACAGTATTCCATGTATTATTATTATGCATCCCCAGTCTCCACTACCACCCAGCCAGCAAACACGGCACATGGTCAATTAATCAACTACACAAGGGGGTGCTGCTAGACTATTTCTGTGCATTACCATAATTCCAATGGTATGTCAAAGTAGGCTACCTAATCCAAATAGGCAAATATACTGTACCGAAGCTAACACAATCGAAGACTAAATTAATCGAATATCACCAAAACGGTACTTGACAATTCGTTAAACATAATTGTAAGAAGACAACATACTTACCAGCGCGTGACTGCAAAAATATATCTATTAGTGGGACATTATCCAATACCATAGGTCGATACTGTTTATTGGATATTTGTCATCAAATTATTTTGGGGTATAGTGTAATCCTAGCCAGTGGCCAACAGTGCGCATGGGCGTGCAGGCTGTGACGTATTTCTCTGCCCAGGCACTTCCCTTTTTCCACCAACCCACAGAACCTGAAAACGAAGAGGCACGCCCCATTCCGGACAGTTGGCTACACTGAAGCCAGCGAAAACAGCATCAACATCTTTTGTAAACTTTTAGAACAAATGTGGGTTTTTTACTGCCTTGTACGTTAATATGTAGATACACACCTATATTATAGAATTCCGGTTTTAAAATTCAATAAGGATATGCCTAGAAATGTAAAGCTAATTTTCCTGATTTTAGCAATTAGCCAGGGGGTCAGTTTTTTTAAAGATCCTGTAAAGTGGACCTGGAAACGAGTTTTAAGTTTGCCACATCACAGAATGTGTTTTTAACTACCCATCCAATTTAGAATGAAAAAATAACACCGACAAGTATGTTAAATTAGGCTTTGAAATCGTGAAAGTCTTCTCTGCTTGAGACTGGGGGGGGGGGGCGTGTCGCCTGAAGGAGCTGAAGAAGCTCCGCCCCTCGCTGCCTAGTGCCTACCTCCGACCCAGATAATGGACGCTATGTCAAGCCGAACAAAACCGTATAGAATTAGAATTTATTTGTTCAATGAGTGAAAGTGCATATAAATGAAATGTTCCCCTGAGCTGTAACAGTAAAAATGGACACCAGAGACAACAGACAGTGAGCTCTCCAACTAGGCTACTTCTAACACATTAGCTACCATTTCACGAAAATACCATCATTCTACACCGAGTAGCCTAATATCAATTTAGCGGTTTGCACTAACTCATAGCAGAGATACCTCTGGAAAAGTTATTTCGTATAATTATAACAAGCACACAGAACTGAGTGATGAACTGCTGGCGGCGGTGGATGGTCCAGGTGCGACCGGAGGATGAACGGCCGGAGGGGCGATGCTCGGTACGGCTCCGCGCTGCAAGAGAAGCCGTGTGTTGGTGAACCCCGTCTGTCTCTGGTCCATGTTGAAACTGTCCGCTGTGAAATGGTCAGTGCAGAGGCGGCTGTTGGAGTTTATCCGAAGCTTTCCATGAGCGTGTCTCTTCACAAAATCTATCCTCCTATTTTTCCTTTCATTATCAATAGTGAACTTAAATGGCGTTGCAGCGCAGCTGTAGTTCTTGCATCCAGGGAAGATGCAGTTGCGGGTGGTGGGAGACATCCTGAAGCTAGCTAGCTAGCTGATGTAGGCTACAATAACAGTGCAGCAGGAGGAGCCATTCAGTGATCTGACGTAGATAGGGCGAATTGACGTAGATAGGGCATTTTTTAGCTCCGCCCATTAAAACCTGATCTGAAAACGGAAGAGAAACTGTTCTTCGGTTTAACTCCACATTTCAGTGTGACAAAGTTTTAGCGCTTTGCACATGCTTTCAGGAACTCATTTCACACGTATATAATGTACTTAGAAGCAAAACATGGAATTTACTTTACAGGATCTTTAAATAACCATAACTTGCTCAATTTGCCACTGCATACTTCTATTCTTAAAAAAAAAAAAACATAATTATTAATAAGTATGCAGTGGCATAACGACATCTCTGACGTTGATAACAAACCAAACCGTTTCAAAATCGGTTGAAAATTGAGCAGGTTATTTAAAAAGTACATGTAGCACCAACACATTGTACTTATGGGTGAGCGAGTTGACTGTAGCAAGATGGCCGCCATGTATGGACGTTCGACTCCGTTGGCCGGCAACGCGGACGAGACATCTACCCTTTATATATCTATGGAGAGAACTTTTTTTTAATTTTTAATTTTTTTTTTTTTTTATTCAGATCAAATACAAACAATCCAGGCACTTAAGCAGTAATTTCCAAGCCAATGAATATATCTCCTGCCTCAGTTTGAACAAGAATAACACCCATAGACAGATATAGACAATACTTGACAACAACCAAAAACAAAACAATACAAATAATATCTACATAACAAACACAAGGACAAATAAAATTACAAATAAACATATACATAATATCTATACATATACACAACGTAGGGTCATCTCAGATTAATTTAAAGGTATCTAACAAGGAAAACAGCTTAATAGCTTTCTTGACTTTGATCAGCTTTAGGGATTTACTTAAAGATTTTAACCCATTCTTCCAATGATTCAAGATGGGTTTAGTTTTAAAGTATCTACACTACTCTACAAGAACTTCCCCAATAAGATCACAACATTGAGAACAAAATCTAAGTTCTTGTCCTCCACAAAAACACAAAACTTGATCGTCTGTACTGTCAAGGATGGCATTATAATATCTTTGGATTGTAGCCAGCTCCACATATTATTCCAGAAGGACTGCACCAATTCACATTGAAAGAACACATGTTCTAAACTTTCTACTTCCTCAACACAAAATACACAAGCATCTGCTTCAAAACCAAATCTTAATCTTAAGAATTTGTTTGTTGGACAGATCTCATTTAAAATCTTGAAGCATATCTCTTTTACCTTAGTGGATATGAAATATACCTTGTTCTTGTTTTCTTAATTTCCTCCACAGAGAGATCTTTGAGGATATATTTTCTTCTCACAGAGTCTGGATAATATTTCTTAAGAAGCATACTTTTAACAGTTAGTACACTTATTATCATAAAAGTCAACACCATCAATGGAAAGCTGCCGTAACATAGGAGTAACCTTTGAGTTCAAAATGTCTTCCCTAATTATTGATCTTAATGCGAGTGGTATGGCTCTTACAAATTTATCATAAATACTATCAGAACATTGGAAACCAAATTTTCGACAGAACTCCTCACACCGTAACAAATTCCCATTGTCATCCATAAAGTGAGCAACCGCCCAAATCCCCCTTGACCACCATTCCTCCATGAATACAGATTTTTTACTGACCAATATATATCTATTGTTCCACACTGGTGTATTATGTGGCGTAAAATTATGCCTGTACAATAATTTGTCTATGGAGAGAACTGCCACTCTCGGGGAAACTTCCGGGTTCAGAACTGTTTGCAGTTCCACTCTAGTTCCATATGAGGGCGCTAACGGTCGAGTGCAGAATGAATGGAGGTCTATGGAGCTACACCCCTCAAAATCCACTTTTCTCAGGATATAATTTTTTTTCTAGTAATTTGAATTTTGAATTCGAAAGGGGAGGCAAAACAATTATACACTGCTGGGTGTTAGATTTTTTTGAAGTCGCCTTTCTGTTCTAAAAAGCCTTTTAAAATGTCATTGACGTCATACACATCATACGACAAGAGATATTGTTTTACGGCAAGCTCTGGTCACTTCCTTTTTTCTCTCGAGCTATCGACAACACAGCTGACAAGTTAGGCTCTCCTTGTCAATACACATGCTACAAAGAGTTTTGGGTTGCTAATGTTGTTGCTAATGTTGCTAATCCTCTGACATTCTGATTCTGCTTCGGATGCCATCAAGCGGTAGCCTGGCTCTGCCCTCCTACGTACTTCTGCTCAATTTTCATTTTGCTTCTGTACTAGGTCTGGCCATGAGGTATGTAAGTCAGATTTTTCAGGTTGATTTTCTACCGGCGAATCAGCGAACAGAGGGAGTGGCTGAGAACGATGACGTTGATGTCGTGCGCTAGTTTGTGTTGTAGTTCCGTAATGGCGGCGGAGAAAGATGCGAGCAAAGCCATTCGGTCCGTTGTGGCAACGCTGCCGAATATCCAACAGCTAAAGCCGGAGCAAGAACAAGTTTTGTTGGTGGCCATGATGTTGTGGCCCTCCTCCCCACGGGGTTCGGGAACAGTTTGATTTTCCAGCTACGGCAGCTAGCTCTGTTACAGTAGTGGTGAAGGAATTGGCTAAGGCGAACGCTAGCGATTGGTTATGGCAGATCAGAGTGGCTCTGGGCAGATCCAATAGTTTTAAACTTCAACAGAGTACCCGCCTACAAGGAAGTCAACGCTTGTCAATGGAGCGAGGCCAGACTCTCTGTACAAATGCAATGTACGAGAGTCTCGTTAGGACCAAGCTAATCAAGCGGGATCTCTGGTCGTAGTCAGTCCTTCACTAACCAATCAGCATTCATTAGCAGAATGCTAGCGTGTTATGGGCAACAACGACTCACCCTGTAAGAAATAGAAAGGACATAAGTGCTCGTTCATTCAATTTTTGACCTATAATCCATGTTGAACATATAAAAACTACAATAAAATCTGAGATTTCTCAACGACAATCAGGTGAAAGAGACAAATTTAGCCGTTTAGCTCCATAGACTCCCATTCATTCTGCACCCGACCGAGATCACTCACAGTGGAACTGCAACAAAATTCGGTACAATGGGGCTTAACCCTCGTGCTGCCTTCGGGTCACATGACCCAAAGGTTCATAACGAACCATCGTTGTGTTTACCCAATTTTACCCAATACAAAAACAAATAAAAATAATTTTCTTTTAACCTTCGCAATGTGGGGGGTCTGAGACAGCCCAACGGTTAAAAGAAAATGCTTCACTTTGTTTTTGTATGCGGTAAAGTTGTCGCAATACGACGGTGGGTCACAATGACTGATGGGTCAGAACGACCCGAAGATAACACAAGGGTTAATAGGGAGTGGCCAGGCTCTCCTTAAACAGGCTCTGGTAAAAGCGTTGTCATACTCATAATTCTAGTCAGAATATGAGTCTGATACCGCTCCGTTGGGCTGTGAGTATGGGGTGTGTTTCAACTGAACCCGGAAAAAAAATGCCTCTTCGCTCAATTGGATAGACCTACAACCAATCAGAGCAACGTAGTATGTTGTTTGTTGATAAAATGAATTCAACCCAAGCGTTCTTTGGTGACGTGGTTGATTATGTTACTGTTGATCATCTGTCCTTCATCGTATAAAGCTCGCCCTGACAATTTGATTGGTCCAAACAGCTCTTGTTCGGACATAGTTTTTCCCCAACCGAGCGACCCCAGACCCAACTTCCCGCCCAAAATATTTTGTGGGCGGGGCTAAGTTCGGCTGGCACCCAGGCTAGTTGTGGACGATAATGGGGTCTGGAACGTTGGCGAGTTTGAATAGACGATAATGGGTCCGCTTGAAATGAAATTATTGATTTTTGCATTACAATTTCTTTTCTATATCAGGTGCTGTCTTGGAGACTGTCTTGGAGACTGTCTGTTATGGCGTGGAATATGTTATTCCATCAAATTACGAATACCATTTAATACTTTCCAACCTGTTCTTCAAGCCAACATACCCCGAGGGATCACCCAAGACACTAGTGTTAGACAAATTGGAGGTGAGCAGTGTTTGAAATTAACTTATTGATGGCAAACTGTGTGAAGGCCTGACCTGAGGCCTGTTCCTTAAAGCGAGTTTACCAAATAAGACAGATTTATGTCAATTAGTCGGACTCATTTGTAGTTCATTCGGTTACATGGCACAAAGCTAGCTTAACGTAGATCGAACTCAGTTACTACGGTAACTTAAGCTTCGAAACTAGCCTGGTCCGGGGCACAACCTTTGTTTTCACAACCTTTTCTTGTGAAAATCCCAGTTAGTGACTTGCATGACTTATGAACAGTGATCTTGCACTACTTACTGCAGATCCATGGCTTACCTAGAAGCTATTTCAATGGAATTTATTATTTGTCCTCAGGCTTTCTCTGGTAGGAAACAATGGGAAGACAATTCTTTAGTCTGAGAAAACAACCAGTTCTATAAGCCACTGATCTCTATCTTTGCAAAGTCTGGTGTAAGCAAGACTACCTGTTTACTGGAAAAACAACATTATGATTCCATTTATTTCCCTATATTTTTCATATTGTTGTTATGCATCTGGGACGTTGTATGAAAATGTGCTCTCAATGCAAAATTTTAAATAATTGTAATTATTCCCATTAGCTAAAAGACCCACGTTACAAAGTCACCTTCTCGACCTTGAAAATACCATTTATAACAGAAAAGGACAATGGATCTCCTCAGACTGGAAGTTACTGTTGAGAGGACCTGCATTTATTACAGCCACATTGAAACTTCAGCTGTTTCGTTCATGGGAAGCCATTGAGGTTCTTCCCAACATTATGTTGAGGGGTTCTATCCCAACCCTTATTGCTTCCTCTGTTTTTCAGATTGTTTTTCCGAAGATGAAGTCGGTTACAGCAGTTCCTGGCACTTGGGCACAGTTGTCAATCAAGCTACCTTAGACTTCCTGCCTTTAAACTCTTCCTCTGAGCCAGTGGTACTCTGGAATCAAACAGACACCCAGGCTGGCATACAGGGCATGGGGATGATGGAAAGTCACTCATGGGTGGTATTGCGTGCCACCCAAAAGCATCAGGGCCACTATACCTTCAGAAACAGCGATGGGCAATTTCTGTCCAGAAAAAAACTGGAAGTGAAAGGTGAGGGTCTCCGATTGTAGGCTTTGCCCTATTGCTCTCACTTCCTAAAATGTACGTGACCGTATGTGCACTGTTACGGTCTGGTAAATGTTGGTCATCATTCGGTATACCGTGTGTTGTTTTTCTTATCCTATCGTCTCTTACTCAACATTTTCTCATGTTTCTCTTCTCTCTCAGAACAGGTTGAGTGGTACACTCTGGAACGTGGTGAGACACTCAACATCTATATCTTCCTGGACTCCACCCAGTTCAACCTCAACTATTTTCAGGAAGGGGACCCAGAGGCCACACTTCTGATTAGAAAGGGAATAGAGATGTATGATGATCCCACCCGAAATACGCTTGAGATGTGGGAGAGCGGTTTTCGTTTCCAAATGTCAAATTTAGAGAACCAGGATTCTGGCAAGTTTGAACTCAGAGACCAGGACAACAACTTGGCTTTAGTAGTTTGGCTGAAGGTAAAACGTAAGTGGCAATACAGATTAATCTGTGTGTAAAAGATACCAGCAGTTTTTCTACTTTCATTTACATCCACACACAAAACCATCTCCTGCTGAGATGACCTCATTCTGACGGTGGGATGTTTTGATATTTTAAGCTACAATATTGTACACTAAGTGATTTTTTTCATTCCCTGTCTTTCAGCTCTTATTCCTGTGGTGACTTACATTTATGTGGGAGTTTCAGTCGTTATCCTGGTGGGTATCTGTTGTTGTGTGAGGAAGTGCTGCTGTAAGAGGAACGCCTCCAAACGAAACGCCTCTGTTTCCACGTTGGGGCAGGTCGTGGTCCACCAAGACGTAAGTTAAGTGTTCTAGTCAATGAGGGAAGTGGTAAGGGAAGAAGGCAAAGCACCAGTCATTTGGTTCCTAGCTAGTTTGCTAAACATGTTGGTTTTCTCTCTTGTTCATGTTGGTGTACATTTCACAGGAAACCTGTCACATGACCAGTCAACCCTCAGGCCCAAGTCACGCCAGACCCCCATATTTTCAGAGTTATGCTAGTGAACCGGTCGTCACAATATCCCCCGCAGCACCCTCCGGCCCAACGTATCCCTACCAGCCCACTCCTCCTTCCCCCAATCAATCGGTAGGTGGTCACTGATAATATCCTTTTCCCTTCTGCACATCGATCCTTTTTCACTCCACGAACATTCATGTTTGTTTATTTACCTAAACCTGATGGATGTTTTTCTCTCTCCTCTGTCTTTGGCACCTGTCAAAACCAGTCCAATGACACGCCGACCCTTAAGGATGACCCCCACACTCAGGTATCTAAAGTCACCCCATGCACTTGTATGTGTGTTATGCAAGCCATCCACACAGTTTGACCGCTTGTTTCATGTTCCCTTTCTTATCTTTCTCTGTTCAGGTGTCCACCTCCACAGGACTGGATCCTCCTTCGTTCTCTCTGGGTTTCGACTGCCTCTCTTCGGATTTTGAGACTCAGTTCAAGCTTTCTCAGACATTAACCCTTGTGCTGCCTTCGGGTCACATGACCCAAAGGTTCATAACGAACCATTGTTGTGTTTACCCAATTTTACCCAATACAAAAACAAATAAAAATAATTTTCTTTTAACCTTTGCAATGTGGGGGGTCTGAGACAGCCCGACGGTTAAAAGAAAATGCTTCACTTTGTTTTTGTATGCGGGAAAGTTGTCGCAATACAACGGTGGGTCACAATGACTGATGGGTCAGAATGACCCGAAGATAACACAAGGGTAAAACCACCACACTGACCTCTTGTCCAGCTCAGACCCTTTCTCCTCTGCAGATGTCTACAACTCTGACAAACTGAACTTCCTGTAAAAGAAAATACTGGATTTGGTGGGACCCTACCACATGTAGTTATTTTCTTGTCTGGTCACGTCTGTTATGTGGCCGAATTCTATGGATAAGTATGAATTATTTTATAGTTCATTTATTGTTTAAGCATATGTGGGCACCTTCTAAGGATTCTACAAGTCTACATTGTTGAGTTTAGGATGAGTGTAAGCCAAATCACCATCTCCAGTTTTAATACATTTATATTTTCCGCTTTTATATTTCTCTTCTCTGAGAATTTGTGCCTTTTTTATCATTTTTTTTGTGCTCGGGTGGATTATCCAATATTTTGTACTGTGACTATTCACACCAGTTAGCAGTCACTTCTGTGAACCTAACTGCATATACATCTATATACGTATATCTACCTCCTTGCCTTATAGCCTTGGTGCTGCCTGTCCTGGTTTGCTTGCCAGGCCTTTCTGACCTCATATACTATTGGACAACTCAATGTCTCATATAGAAACTATTTTAACTTTGTGTTGTTTTTGTTTTGTTATATTATTCTAAAGATGTTGTCTGCACTTAGCTTCTCTGTCTACATCAGCAAAACAAAAATAACTAAGCACTAATACCTATCACTGTTGTTTTTCAGTAAAAAAAAGTATATATAGTGCATGATTATGAAAGTAGCCTACTGATATCAAATATATTGTATCATAATGGGTTTAATCTGTTACCGTTGTTAAGTGCGATTAAATAGTGCAACTTCTAGTGATAAAATGTACAGTATTTAGTCTTCACTAACCCTCTCCCTAGTATCCACACTGTTTCACGTTCGCTTACATTTCTGAATGTAGGCCATTTGTGTTGGAGTGCTGAGATTAGCATCAGATTATAGTAAATTAAAGTTTTTAGCTGTCCCTTTTTTTGTCTGTTTCCTACTTGGTCGTTTGTAAATCGGTGAGGATTAGGAGCATTGTTTTGTTTAATACTGGCTTACAGGGATCTCAAGTTTGTGCTGGTGTTTCCGATGTTTGTGCTGGTGTTTCTGGTTGATAGGTGGCATTTAACTCTGTATAACTCGACAGCTCTCAACTCGAAGAAAACTTACCTCCGTAGGCCTGCGCCTCATCCATTAATCGTACAGGTGTATCTCAATAAATTATAATATCATCAAAAAGTTGATTTATTTCAGTAATTCGATTCAAAAAGTGAAACTCCTACATTATATAGATTCATTACACACAGACTGATATATTTCAAGTGTTTATTTATTTTAATATTGATGATTATAACTGCCAGCTAATGAAAACCCAAAATTCAGTATCTCAGAAAATTTGAATATTGTGAAAAAGTTCAATATTGAAGACTCATGGTGTCACACTCTAATCAGCTAATTAACTCAAAACACCTGCAAAGGTTTCCTGAGCCTTTAAATGGTCTCTCAGTTTGGTTCAGTAGACTACACAATAATGGGGAAGACTGCTGACTTGACAGTTGTCCAGAAGACAATCAGAAGACACCCTGCACAAGGAGGGTAAGACACAAAAGGTAATTGCTAAAGAAGCTGGCTGTTCACAGGGTGCTGTATCCAAGCACATTAATGGAAAGTTGAATGGAAGGAAAAAATGTGGTAGAAAAAGGTGCACAAGCAACAGGGATAACCGCAGCCTTGAGAGGATTGTGAAACGAAGGACATTCAAGAATTTGGGGGAGATTCACAAGGAGTGGACTGCAGTTGGAGTCCATGCTTCAAGAGCCACCACACACAGAGGTATTCAGGAAATGGGCTTCAGCTGTCGCATTCCTTGTGTCAAGCCACTCTTGAACTACAGACAACGTCAGAGGCGTCTTACGTGGGCTAAGGACAAAAAGGACTGGACTGTTGCTCAGTGGTCTCGGAGGAGAGTAAACTGTGCATTTCATTTGGAAGTCAAGGTCCCAGAGTCTGGAAGAAGAGAGGAGAGGCACAGAATCCAAGTTGCTTGAGGTCCAGTGTCAAGTTTCCACAGTCAGTGATGGTTTGGGGTGCCATGTCATCTGCTGGTGTTGGTCCACTGTTTTCTCAGGTCCAAGGTCAGCACAACCGTCTACCAGGAAGGTTTACAGCACTTCATGCTTCCCTCTGCTGACCAGTTTTATGGAGATGTGGATTTCATTTTCCAGCAGGACTTGGCACCTGCACACACTGCCAAAGGTACCAGAGGCGTTTTGTTTGTGCTTGATTGGCCAGCAAACTCGCCTGACCTAAACCCCATGTTGTGAAGAGGAAGATGCGAGACACCAGACCCAACAACGCAGAAGAGCTGAAGGCTGCTATCAGATCAACCTGGGCTTCCATAACACCTCAGCAGTGCCACAGACTGATCGCCTCCATGCCACGCCGCATTGCTACAGTAATTCATGCAAAAGGAGCCCCGACCAAGTATTGAGTGTGCATGTTCATACTTTTCAGTAGTCCAACATTTCTGTGTTAAATCATTTTTTGTATTTTTTTTATTTGAGTGCTGTATTGATGTTACACATTTCTCAGGAATGGTCTAGTTCAGTGATTTCCAACTTTAGGCCCAATCCCAATGACCTCCTTAACCCTTGTGTTCTCCTCGGGTCGTTCTGACCCATCAGTCATTGTGACCCACCGTCGTATTGCGACAACTTTACCGCATACAAAAACAAAGTGAAGCATTTTCTTTTAACCGTCGGGCTGTCTCAGACCCCCCACATTGCGAAGGTTAAAAGAAAAGTATTTTTATTTGGTTTTGTATTGGGTAAAATTGGAAGGCAGCACGAGGGTTAACCCTCGTGCTGCCTTCGGGTCACATGACCCAAAGGTTCATAACGAACCATCGTTGTGTTTACCCAATTTTACCCAATACAAAAACAAATTAAAATAATTTTCTTTTAACCTTTGCAATGTGGGGGGTCTGAGACAGCCCAACGAAGAAAATGCTTCACTTTGTCTTTGTATGCGGTAAATCTGTCGCAATACGACGGTGGGTCACAATGACTGATGGGTCAGAATGACCCGAAGATAACACAAGGGTTAACCCTGAACCCTCACAGACTTACTTTATGTCACATGGTAAGTGATTCAGTGCAACAGGCTGCAAGGGCTCAAAATGCCATTACCAAACCCTCTGATCACAAGTTATAAATATTTTATTTTAGGTCTTTTATTTTTTCCATTGTATAGTATTGTTTAGAATAATTACTCATACAATATCAATAATGATTTCTTACTAAATAGGAAACTAGCTAACTGTACTGTCCAATCACAAGCTCAGCAGCAGGCTGACTGACTCACTCCAAATATAGACTGTGAATGAATCAAGCGCACGTTTTGCTAGCCAATCAGCTGAGATGATTTTGGTCCTTGGACCCTGCCCCCCACCGTTCATTTTGATGGAAACAATTGGGAACGACAATTGTGCAAAAAAACAAACATACAACTTCTCGTAGAGGATGAGTAAAGTAAATAACAAAAACGAGTAAAGGAGTGCTTACTGTTTCTCCATTTGCTACAATGGATATGGTATTTACCCAAAAGCCAAATAATATTTATATCAGATACAGAACTATGCAAGTTTTCCATAAAAATAAAAAAAAGAATTTGAAAAGATATTCCACGGTTGGAATCGCTAACATTAGACCAGAATATTTGAGACACGGCATTAAAAAAACATGTGTTCTAAGGTCTCCAGCTACATTACAAAAAATACAGGGGTCCATTTTAAATTTAAATCTACTTGTTCAGAAACACAGCAGTAGGATAAATCTTATGAATTACTTTAAAATGTGTTTCCTTAACCTTGGGAGAAACCGGCCACTTGATTTTGAAAATGCTTTTTCCACAGTAGATCAGATAAGGTTATAGACTGGGACTTGAGCATGTACACCTCTGTAGTAATCATGAAACACTCTAGATTTCAAAAAGCTCTTTGTCTTGCCCTTTTTACTGTGAGTACCCTGTCTGTTTCCTGTTTCAAAAATAAACCCTTGTTTGACATGGTATGACTGGCTACCTCTCCTGCGTTTGGGTCCTACCCCCCACTCCACGTAACAGAAGGACAAGACCAAGAATGGACCCAGAGAAGAGTTCCCCCAACCCTTTCATAGGCACCTGTTTTGCCTTCGGTGGACTCCGATGTGCTCAGCGGAAGGCCCACCCCAAGAACAGGCTCTAGACCCAGCCCGAACCCCGTGCCGCGCTCCCAGGTGCCCCGTGCCGCGCTCCCAGGTGCCCCGTGCCGCGCTCCCAGGTGCCCCGTGCCGCGCTCCCAGACGCCCCTGCACTCAAGACCCTGCCCGTACCGCCGCCCAGGATCCTGCCAGTGGAGTCCTGGCTGCCTCCTCCTGGGTCATCAGCGGCCTTTCCTCCATCTCCTGGGCCCTGTCCTGCCCCCGGGTCGTCCCCCGGACCTGCCCTGCCTCCGGGTCGCCCCCCTGGACCTGCCCCGACCCTGGTCTCTCTGCCGCGGGCGTCCCCCGGACCTGCTCCGACCCCCTACCCTGCCTTGTGTTCCGGGTGGGACGTCCAGTGACGTCCCTTGAGAGGGGGGTACTGTCACGGCCACAGCCATGCGATCCGTGCCCCCTTCTTTTCTTTTTTTTTTTTTGCCCTGCCTAGTGTTTACCTGTGTCTGTCATTGTCTTCACCTGTGTCTTGATTGGTTCTGTGTATTTAGGTTCCTGTTTTGTGTCCAGTCTTTGTCTTGCCCTTATTACTGTGAGTACCCTGTCTGTTTCCTGTTTCAAACATAAACTGACATTCTAACTGTCTTTGACATTCTAAGACTGGCTACCTCTCCTGCGTTTGGTTCCTACCCCCCACTCCACGTAACACAGTTAAACCGTCTGGACCCGGTGACTTCACGTTCAACATCCGCATAATAGCTTCATCCAATTCTTTAATTGAGTTTTTCCTTCATGACTTTCATGAAGTCATCATCCAGCACTTGATCACCCCTCATTTTACAAAACAAAAAACACTTAGCTGCAGAAAAATTGGATTCATACCAATTGCTATAAAAAGACTATTTTCCTCATTTGTCTTGACTATCAATGTTAACACCATTGATAAACAGTTTCTGAATTTTTTGTTTTGTTTTTGCTTTACCAGACTGAGGAAGTATAATACTTTTCTCACCTAACCAGCAAGCCCTTGATCGTATATAGGCCCCTTTTGCTTTATCCAAATATAAATCCTCTAATTCGGATAGGAGACTATTTAATTTGATAAGATATGCTGATATATATTGAATCCCGGGGCGAAGGTTACTACCCTGCTGTCACCAAAACCCAGGTAAACGGCACGACAATGGATGTGAACACACAAACGCACTACCTTTTATGCCAGCAGAGGGCGCCAAACAAATAAATGTCGGGAAATGCCTAGAACCGATACTGATTCCATTGATGGATCAGCTTTATTGCATAGTAGGTTTATTTCCCTAATTAATGGCTGTTTTTGTTTTCCAAATTTAGTGACAAGTTTACTTCAAACTGTTCAACATCCCTTTCATCACACTCCTCGCGGAGAACCGACAGGTGGTATGCCAACTAAATTCCCCTCCAAAATAGACAAAACTTTTAAAAAAATTAACTATGTGAGCTATGGAAAGTACGTACATTTAAATTAACATACTGAAGCGAATTATGCGTTGATACAAGTAAGGTTCACAATTCAAGGACGACCATTCTAATTTACTCCTGCAAAAAAAGGTGCCTCTCATTCCGCGATCTTGGATCCTCTCCCATTCCGGACACTACGGACAGTTGCCTACAGTGGAGCCAGCGAAAACAGCATTAACAACGTTTGTAAACTTTTAAAACAAAAAAACTGCCGTCCACAAAACAAACTAGTTTACATTGAAAAATGAATCCAACCATATCAGCCACGACATATTTTCCTTGTCTATTAGTTCCGATTTTGGAACAAATTCCACTAATATTAATAGGTAACATTACATAACTAATTTCAGCATAGGTCATGGTGACAACTTTTTGTTGGTGGTAGAGCTAGTAAAAGATGTTTGAAAGAGGGGTCACATCCTATTGACAGACATGGTGATATAGTTCAACCTTTATTTTGAAATCTGAAAATGGTCTTGACTGACTACTGTCAGAGAGAGAACCATAGATATATATCTATGGAGAGAACTGCCACTCTCGAAACTTCCGGGTTCTGAACTGGTTGCAGTTCCACTAGTTCCATATGAGGGCGCAAACCGTAGATATATATATATATGTCTATGGCTGTACCACTCAAAATCCACTTTTCTCAGGATATAATTCTTTGTCTAGTAAATTGAATGTTGAATTCGAACGGGGAGGCAAAAAAAATACACACTGCTGTGTTTGTATTTTTTAAAAGTCGCCTTTTGTTCTACAGAGCCATTTAAAATGTCAATGACATACTAGAGAGGGTACAATTTCTGGGGAAATTGTAGGGTGTGCTTGCTTGCGTCGGTTGCACAGGGGTCCGTTTTTGAATGACATTTTTACAACTGATATTTCTGTATATTTTATATAAAAATGCATACTTATTATTTATAAAGATGACAGATTTAAAAGCATTTTTTTTTTGCTGCTCATTTACAACTGAAAATACGAGTGAAGTGTAGAATGAAATAGATGTCTTCTCATTTCCCCTGCAAGAGGCAGCCTCATCGTTGAAACAAAACGAACTAGAGAGGGTACAATTTCTGGGGAAATTGTAGGGTGTGCTTGCTTGCGTCGGTTGCACAGGGGTCCGTTTTTGAATGACATTTTTACAACTGATATTTCTGTATATTTTATATAAAAATGCATACTTATTATTTATAAAGATGACATAGATTTAAAAGCATTTTTTTTTTTGCTGCTCATTTACAACTGAAAATACGAGTGAAGTGTAGAATGAAATAGATGTCTTCTCATTTCCCCTGCAAGAGGCAGCCTCATCGTTGAAACAAAACGAATAAATTGGGCAGACCGGTTTAAAAATTGACCTAATCTCTATGATTTAAACGTCATTTTAAGTTTTTCCCTTCTCATGATATTTTCAGGCATTTAGCCTACTCATTGCATTCATTCATTAATAAAGAACCCCCTTTGAAGATTATTCTACGACGTTACCCGGCAGTAGAAGATGGAATCGCGATTCAAACAGTACCATCTGCTAACTGAAAATATGCCCCCCAAAACGTAAATAAGCTTGACATTTATTTAGTGGAAAATCGCTCATTCATAAAAAGCTCACTGGTAGCGATCATTGTCAGTAACAACGCAAAATGCGATATAGCCCTGTGTGGAGAAGCTGCCCCGGTAAATTGTACTACTACGGTACAGTACTGGACTACTGCTGTGTTCGTCTTGGTAGCGATTGCGTTGGTTGAATTGGATTTAACGTTCCGTTGTACGGTTTAAGCTGAAATTAATTATTTTCATGAACAGATTGACAACGTTTAGGCTGTGGCAATGAAGTTCAGGTTAGTAGTTAGATAGAATTTAAGTAAGGGGAGTGCCGAACATGTTCTGTCGCCGTTTGACTTCCTAAACAGCTGTGTAGTGTAGATGTTTTTGTAGTGTGTCTCGCATAAGCTACAGCGTTGCAGTGAGCTACACTGGTTTGAAACCACGGTAATTTCACCAACAAATCGTTTACTAATGTCAGAATAAATCCTACAACGAAAATGTATATGTGAGGAATGTTTATTTTAACGATTGAAAACAGATAACGCTACATCATAGACCACTGTAGTATGTGTTGCCCGGGCAACACAGGCTAATGTCATGATGCTAATACTTCAGTGAAATAGTAGACTACTGTTTCCGAAAGTAGATGTACTTCCTTAATAATATCAGCTTATACTGTACATTACACATCACAATTGTGTGTCATATCACAAAGTAAAATGAGTAAATAGTTATCACCCTGGCCTCTTTGCTTGTGGCGTTTCTGCAGCTGCCTTGCAGTAAAGCTATAGTTAGCCTAGCTATCCCCCAAGTTAACAGATGCGAAACGAATGTTCTGCCAAAGGTAGTCACGCGTGTTTTCGTGACGTTAGTGACGTAGTGACGTTAGTAACTTCAGTGACTGTGGCTAGCAAATTAGCCACCGTTAGCTTCACTTTTCGCCACAAAAACTTAACTTAAGCCCAAACCATGCAACGGAACGTAAATTTCAATACAAGCAACTCAATCGCTACCAAGACGAAACTTTTGACACCTACGTTGTCTATGTAGGCCAAATATTGACTGAGTTTTAGGGGGGCAAAAAGAAATAAAAAAATATATAATAATAATATATATGTGAGAGAACAAAAGTTGTGCTCTCGCCGAAGGCTTGAGCACACCCAATAATAATATATATGTGAGAGAACAAAGGTTGTGCTCTCGCCGAAGGCTTGAGCACACCCAAATATACATTGTACGGCCAGACATACTGCTTTACGGCAAGCTCTGGTCACTTCCTTTTTTCTCTCGAGCCATCGACAACACAGCTGACAGGTTAGGCTCTTTCTGTCAATACACATGCTAGAAAGAGTTTTGGCTTGCTAATGTTGTTGCTAATGTTGCCAATGCTCTAACATTCTGAATCCACTTCGGATACCATCAAGCGGGATCTCGGGTCGTAGTCAGTCCTTCACTAACCAATCAGCATTCATTAGCAGAATGCTAGCGTGTTATGGGCAACAACGACTCACCCTGTAAGAAATCGAAAGGACATAAGTACTCGTTCATTCAATTATAGACATATAATCCATGTGAACATATAAAAACTACAATAAAATCTGAGATATCTCAACGACAATCAGGTGAAAGAGACCAATTTAGCCGTTTAGCTCCATAGACTCCCATTCATTCTGCACTCGACCGCGATCACTCCCAGTGAAACTCTTGTGGAACTGCAACAAAATTCGGTATAATGGGGCTTAATAGGGAGTTGCCAGGCTCTCCTTATACAGGCTCTGCTACTGTACTATCCTCAGTAACGCTAGTGCATGAGAAGTCGCTAAACTAGTTCGGCATGAGCTACCAGATTTCTAGCTAATAGACCCCACGTTGGATAAATATCGTCACAGACTAGTCTTGTTGTTTGTTAATGTAATTGTTTCGGATCATGTTTGTCTGGGTACGCTTTCTGCTTAGTGTCTTATTATGTTGCTGTGCTGGTGAGTTATGACAGTTGGCTACTAAACTGACAACGCTAGCTACAGGGTTTGTCAGATCCCCAATTTTTCTACAGGAAATGAAATTGTTGAGCCCCTTTTGCATTACAATTTCTTATCTATATCAGGTGCTGACTTGGAGACTGCCCGCGTCTGTTATGGCACGGACTATGTTTTTCCATCAAATTACGAATCCTATTTCATAATTACCAAGCTGTTCTTCAAGCCATCATACCCTCGGGGATCACCCAATACACTGGTGTTAGACAAATTGAAGGTGAGCAGTGTTGGATTAACTTCTTGATGGCAAACTGTGTGAAGACCTGGACAGCAAAACATTTGTGCCTTAACCTTTTCCTGTGAAAATCTCAGTTAGTGACTTGCATGACTTATGAACAGTGATCTTACACTACTCACTGCAGATCCATGGCTTACCTAGAAGCTATTTCAATGGAATTTATTATTTGTCCTCCCAGGCTTTCTCTGGTAGGAAACAATGGGAAGACAATTCTTTTGTCTGAGAAAACAACCAGTTCTATACCCACTGATCTCTATCTCATTTTGCAAAGTCTGGTGCAAGCAAGATTACCTGTTTACTGAAAAACCAACATTATGATTCCATGTATTTCCCTATATTTTCCATATTGTTGTCATGCTTCTGGGACATTGTATGAAGATGTGCTCTCAATGCAAAATTTTAAATAATTGTAATTATTCCCATTAGCTAAAAGACCCACGTTACAAAGTCACCGTCTTGACCTTGAGAATACCAGATGTAACAGAAGAGGACAATGGGATTTTCTCTGTTATGTATGACGATGGCATTACATTTGATCTCCTCAGACTGGAAGTTACTGGTGAGAGGACCTGCATTTATTACAGCCACATTGAAACTTCGTTTTGTTCATGGGAAGCCAATGAGGTTTTTCCCAACATTATGACCACATCTGCTGTCAGTTGCTGTAAATGTCTTCATTAATAGTTTGGATGCTTTTAAGAAGTCTCGCATTCACCCTTATTGCTTCCTCTGTTTTTCAGATTGTTCTTCCAAAGTAGAATTGACTTACGGTTCTAGGTTCTTGCAGACTGTTGTCAATCAAGCTTCTACCTTAGACTTCCTGCCTTTAGACTCTTCCTCTAAGTCTGTGGTACTCTGGAATCAAACAAACAACCAGGCTGGCACAGAGGGCATTGGGGTGATGATAGGCCACTCATGGGTGGTAACGCGTGTCACCCAAAAGCATCAGGGCCACTATACCTTCAGAAACAGCGATGGGCGGATTCTGTCCAGAAGAAAGCTGGAAGTGAAAGGTGAGGGTCTCAGATTGTAGGCTTTGCCCTATTGCTCTCACTTCCCAAAACGTATGTGACCGTATGCACTGTTACTGTCTGGTAAATGTTGGTCATCATACGGTATACCGTGTGTTGTTTTTCTTATCCTATCGTCTCTTACTCAACATTTTCTCATGCTGAGTTTCTCTTCTCTCTCAGAACATGTTGAGTGGCACACTGTGGACAGTGATGAGAATATCGTCATCAATTTCGCCCTGGACTCTGACGAGTACAACCTCAACTTTTTTCCGGAAGGGGAAACAGAGGCCATACTTTTGATTAAAAAGGGAAGAGTGGTGTATGGCAAACCCATCAATTACAAGGTTCAGATACTGGGTCGAAGATCAAATTTTGCTTTTAAAATTGACGATTTAGAGAACCAGGATTCTGGCAAGTTTGAGCTCAGAGACCAGGACAACAACTTGGCTTTAGTAGTTTGGCTGAAGGTAAAACGTAAGTGGCAATACAGATTAATCTGTGTGTAAAAGATACCAGCAGTTTTTGTCCTGTCATTTGCATCCACACACAAAACCATGTTTTTGAGATTAGGTCATGGATGTTTTGATATTTTAAAAAGCTACAATATTGTACCCTAAGTAATTTTTTCATTCCCTGTCTTTCAGCTCTTATTCCTGTGGTGACTTACATTTATGTGGGAGTTTCAGTCGTTATCCTGGTGGGTATCTGTTGTTGTGTGAGGAAGTGCTGCTGTAAGAGGAACGCCTCCAAACGAAACGCCTCTGCTTCCGCGTCGGGGCAGGTCGTGGTCCACCAAGACGTAAGTTAAGTGTTCTAGTCAATGAGGGAAGTGGCAAGGGAAGAAGGCAAAGCACCAGTCATTTGGTTCCTAGCTAGTTTGCTAAACATGTTGGTTTTCTCTCTTGTTCATGTTGGTGTACATTTCACAGGAAACCTGTCGCATGACCAGTCAACCCTCAGGCCCAAGTCACCCCAGACCCCCAAATTTTCAGAGTTATGCTAGTGAACCGGTCGTCACAATATCCCCCGCAGCACCCTCCGGCCCAACGTACCAGCCCACTCCTCCTCCCCCCAATCCATCGGTAGGTGGTCACTGATAATATCCTTTTCCCTTCTGCACATCGATCCTTATTCACTCCACGAACATTCATGTTTGTTTATTTACCTAAACCTGATGGATAATTTCCTCTCTCTCTTTGGCATGTGTCAAAACCAATCCAATGACACGCCGACCCTTAAGGATGACCCCCACACTCAGGTATCTAAAGTCACCCCATGCACTTGTATGTGTGTTATGCAAGCCATCCACACAGTTTGACCCCTTGTTTCATGTTCCCTCTCTTATCTTTCTCTGTTCAGGTGTCCACCTCCACAGGACTGGATCCTCCTTCGTTCTCTCTGGGTTTCGACTGCTTCTCTTCGGATTTTGAGACTCAGTTCAAGCTTCCTCAGACATTAAACCACCACACTGACCCCTTGTCCAGCTCAGACCCTTCCTCCTCTGCAGATGTCTACAACTCTGACAAACTGAATTTCCTGTAAAAGAAAATACTGGATTTGGTGTGACCATACCACATTTAGTTATTTTCTTGTCTGGTCACACGTCTGTTATGTGGCCTAATTCTATGGATAAGTATTCATTATTTTATCATTCATTTATTGTTTAAGCATATGTGGGCACCTTCAAGGATTCTACTTTGTTGAGTTGAGGATATGTGCAAGCTAAATCACCATCTCCAGTTTTGATACATTTATATTTTCCACTTTTATATTTTTATTCTCTGAGAATTTGTGCCTTTTTATCTATTTTTTGTGCTCGAGTGGATTATCCAATATTTTGTACTGTGAGTATTCACACCAGTGAGTGGTCACTTCTGTGAACCTAACTGCATATATACATATCTACCTGCTTGCCTTATAGCCCTGGTGCTGCCGGTCATGGTTGTCTTGCCAGGCCTTTCTGACCTCATATATTATTGGACAACTCAGTGTCCCATATAGAAACTATTCTAACTTTGTGTGTTGTTTTTGACTTTAATATATTATTATAAAGATGACTTAGCTTCTTTGTCTACCTCTGAAAAACAATAAAACTAAGCGCTAATACCTATCACTGTTGTTTTTCAGTAAAAAAAGTAGAAAATATATAGTGCATGATTATGAAAGTAGCCTACTGATATCAAATATATTGTCTCATAATAGGTTTTATCTGTTACCGTTGTTTTGTGCGATTAAATAGTGCTACTTCTACAGTATTTGGTCTTCACTAGTATCCCTAGTATCCACACTAGTTCACGTTCGCTTACATTTCTGAATGTAGGCCGTTTGTGTTCGAGCGCTGAGATTAGCATCAGATTATAGTGAATTCAAGTTTTTAGCTGTCCCTTTTTTCTTATTTGTTTCCTACTTGGTCGTTTGTAAATCAGTGAGGATTAGGAGCATTTTTTTTGTTTAATACTGGCCTTCAGGGATCTCAAGTTTGTGCTGGTGTTTCCGATGTTTGTGCTTGTGTTTCTGGCTGATAGGTGGCATTACACTCTGTATAACTCGAGACAGCTCTCAACTCGGAAGAAAACTTACCTCCGTAGGCCTGCGGACAAGTTAACCCTTAAGTCACAGCGAATGCGTGAGACTTGAGAGCCCTGTATTGATGTTAAACATTTCTCAGGAATGGTCTAGTTCAGTGATTCCCAACTTTAGGCCCAATCCCTTAACCCTAAACCCTGAACCCTCACAGACTTACTTGATGTCACATGGTAAATGATTCAGTGCAAGGGCTCAAAATACTATTACCAATCCCTCTGATCACAACACAGTTATAAATATATATATATATATATATATATATATATATTTCCATTGTATAGTATTGTTTAGAAAAGTTGTTCAACAATAATAATGACTTCTTACTAGAGAGGAAACTACCTAACTGCACTGTCCAATCACGAGCTTAGCAGCAGGCTGACTCACTCACTCACAAACTCACTCCAACCATAGAGTCTGTATATAAGGGCTCAAATAAAGCAAGCGCACGGTTTGCTAGCCTATCAGCTGAGATGATTTTGGTCCTTGGACCCTGCCCCCCACCGTTCATTTCTATGGAAACAATTGGAAACTACAATTGTGCAAAAAACAAACATACAACTTCTCGTAGAGGATGAGTGAAGTAGAAAAGTAAATAACAAAGGGTGTACTAGAGGGAAATAAAAGGAAATAAATTCAAAACAGGCATACAAAGTTTTACATCCAAAGACATCACAATCCTAGTAAAATATCACTATTCAAAATAATAACAATTTTGAAAGGTCGCTGCTTGTCTAGCAATCCTGCTAGACAAGCATAAGACTATAATTATAAAACAATTTGAAATCCTTTAAAAACCAAGTAAAGGTGTGCTTACTGTTTTTCCATTTACTACAATGGATATGGTATTTACCCAAAAGCCTAATAATATTTATATCAGATACAGAACTATGCAAGTTTTCCATTAAAAAAAAAGAATTTGAAAAGTATCCAAGGTTGGAATATCGTAGATCTTTAAAAACATTTCAAATTTAAATCTCTTGTTCAGAAACATAGCTGTAGGATACATCTTATGAATTACTTTAAAATTTGTTTCCTTAACCTTGAGAAAACCGGCCACCTGATACATTTTGAAAATGCTTTTTCCACAGTAGATAAGGTTATAGACTCTGGGACTTGTGCATGTACACCTCTGTAGTAGTCATGAAACACTAGATTTCAAAACAGTACAAATAAACGTATTATTACATTTCCTTTCATACAAGTCACAACAATCAATAACAAGTTTTGGTAATACAGCCTTAACATTTGTATACATTAAGGTTACTCTCATTAGCTGGATCAATGATATAGGGATCACTTTACAAATCTTAGTAAACCTTCGATGACAGGAATTTAAAGCAATTTTTTTAACTAAGTCTGAATAACACAATAAGTTACCATACCTATATAATAAATCAGTGACAAACACAATACCTTTCTCAAACCATTTGTACTCGAATACTGATTTTCTATTAATTGTGACCAATTGTGACCTATTGTTCCACATGTTGAGCCATGAGGAGAAGAATTATGAGTAAAAATCTTTTTCCCAAACTGGAGAGCCTGTTTATGGAAATTAGATAGCTTGATGGGGAGTTTGTTTATCTCGAAAACGCATTTTAAAAGAAGGTCTAGACCTCCAAGATGGTTGAACAAAGACCTTGGAATATGGAACCACATGGAATCTGACTGTAACAAACTGGATTTTAACCAGTTTATCTTAAAAGTACCGACTAGTGATTCAAAAAAATGGCTTTAGCACCACCATTACCATACTCTTTTACAAGCTGTGACCTTTTAATATACTAGTGGGTTTTATTCCTCCATAAAAAATGAAAATAACTGAGTAAACAAACAGGGAGTGACAAATAATAGGTCACAAGGGTCCAGCAGAAGTTAATATTTATTGGGTTTGGTGATTAACCCTTGTGCTGCCTTCGGGTCACATGACCCAAAGGTTCATAACGAACCACCGTTGTGTTTACCCAATTTTACCCAATACAAAAACAAATAACAATTATTTTCTTTTAACCATTGCAATGTAGGGGGTCTGAGACAGCCCGACAGTTAAAAGAAAATGCTTCACTTTGTTTTTGTAGGAGGTAAATTTGTCGCAATACGACGGTGGGTCACAATGACTGATGGGTCAGAATGACCCGAAGATAACACAAGGGTTAAGGTGATAAATCCCCACTTCATTGTAGGAGATGGATGTCCCAATGAAATTCATTCCAGTAAGGCACTGTAAAGCAGCAGTCTGATGTCAACCCCAAAAAAGGTATAGAATTTGACAGTGTCACGGCCACAGCCGTGCCCCCTTGTATTCAGTGGTGTCAAGTAACGAAGTACAAATACTTGTTTGTTTTCATTCCGGCTTGTCATCGTTCAAAAAAAGAGAAAAAAGGAAATAGCAGATGTATGTAGTAGTGATGGGCATTCCGGCTCTTTTTCGTGAGCCGGCTCGTTTGACTCAGCTCACTGAAAAGAGCCGGCTCTTTTGGCTCCCAAACGGCTCTTTACAAAATAAATGTTTTAAATATGACTTTGACTATGATAGCTGTGAAAATTATTCGAATTAAATTAGCCTATTAAATGAAATCATACCTTAACCATAATGTCTTTAAAAATGGATTTGTTATGGCTCTCCTCCGAGTTTCGACTACTCGTCTGACTGTGTGTGTTTGAGTTGGCTCGGCCCTCCCTCATGCAGTAGAATTGGTTGACACCACGTGTATGATTGACAGGAACAGAATGTGAGGCTGATCAGATAATCGAATGTGTGTGCACCTTTAGGCCTATATAATTATTTTGTTGTTGTTCTTTTACTGGGGGGGCCAAGGGGGGGGCAGTGTTTAATCAGAGGGGCACATAAAAAAACGGAAATGTCACACTAGTGACACGGTTAAAAAGCAGGTGTTATCCTTGGGCTACAGTCACACAGCCGAGAGACAGATGCAGAAAATAGGTTTTTAATAATATAAGCAAGGATAAAATGTCCAACACTAAAAGCACAATGTCTCTGTCCTTTAAAACCAGAAAATGTCTCATAGCCTACGGCTACTTTGGCGTATGTCCACTCCGGTCTAGGAACGCTGTCGGCTCCGCGCAGTACCGCTCCTTTCTTCCCTTAGACCACCGCTTGCAGTGCGTAGGCCTGCCTGGACAACGATAATAATTGGCTACTCTTGATTCGCACAGTGACAAGTAATTGTGTAGGAGAGATTCAGGTACTTCCCTTTACGTTCAGCGGACGAGCCGTGGTTGTGCCTCCGGAGTCTGAATGGGAGCAGCGGAATTCTGTGCTTCTGTCGCTTCTCTGTGCTCTTGCGTGTGTCCCCGTAGAATCCTCCTTCTGTTCAGTCCCCGCTCCTTTTTGTAGGAGTTCCTCTCATTGGCCAACCAATCAGTTGAGTCGTTTAGGGGTGATGGGCTGCGCCTCTGTCAGCTGGGGAGTTCCCTCCCCCCGTCCTTGTTGTCGAACAGCACACACAACACCATGCACACAATCACAGCAAACAATATAAAAATACCAAAGCAACCAATATGAAAACACCACAGCAAACGATGGTCAAAACCCAACTAAAACAACAAGGCTGGCCAACTGGCATCTGTGACAGAAACAAATGATATTTAAACATCAAATACTTTAATTTTGCTTTACATTAAAATCATACAAACGGCTCTAGCTCTCCCTCTTCCAGCTCCTCAGCTCTCCCAATACCTTGATATGTTTCTCTAACTTTTTTATTTACTGGGGCAAAAAAGGCTGCAATGTCCCTTCCTCGTTTCATGATGACTACTAGAAGAAGAAAAACGTGTAAACGTTTTTTTTTTTTTTTCTTCAGGCAGCTCAGGGGGGGCCAGGGACATTTTTACAGGGGCACTGGCCCCTGTAGGCCCCCGTGTAGAACCGCCCCTGATAGGCTATATATTTTTAATAGAGTCGGCTCGTCAGATATGCGAGCCAGCTCCCGACTTTCACCAACAAGAAGTTCACTATTAGTCGGCTCATTTGCGAACAACCTAGTATGTAGCCTACATAGATGTCCGTGGCAGAGACTCAAGAGAACTTGAGCGAAATGTCCCAAGCACCAGCGAGGAGGTTGGTAGTCAGGAAGACCAGCCAACCAGGGGTGATTCTAGGAGCAGACCATTAGGGGGGCTCAGCCCCCAATGAGAATGTGACATCTGCGTATGAAATTAACTACCTATGTCTTCTCCTCTTCTTAAAGGTGCATGGCGACACTGGATATTAAACCTGTTTAAAGCCCTTTGAACCTGTAATTGTTTGTCATCAGTCACTAACAGACAGGTTTGCAAACTCTTATGTTAGAGCATTAAAACTTATTTAAGATTATAATAATTCATAATAATTCAATTTTTATTATTTTTTATTATTATTTTTATCTTTGCTTAAGCACCCTAAAAAGAGTCTAAAATCGCCTCTGCAGCCAACCCTTTTACATCCCTGGCCGTACCAGGATTTTTTTTCCGAAATGGTTGGATGCAAAAACAACTCCTTTCGAATGCGCTGCAAGCTCTGCGCACCCAAGTACCACGAGCTAATGGCTTTCAAAAACTTGCCGTCTAATTTGAATAAAAGCTATTGATAACATGCCTCTGAAGTTTGACTTTTTGCACCATTACAATACTTATAGGCAACTAGTCATCATATCTTCCGCTCCATGAAACACATGTTAATGCTAAGTAGCCTTCTTGCTTAAAACACACTGCTTTTTGCACTGCATTACAAAATAGTATCTTGTACATTTGTATTTTTTGTAATATTTTTATTTTTATATTGTAATTTACGGCAACTTATATTTTATTGTATATTTAATTCTATTCTAATCCCACTTAGTACTGCTAGTTTATGTACCCTTAGTATAGATAGTCCACATATTTAAATTTTAGGTATATGTTTATTGTATGCACCTTCCTGCCAAAGCAAATTCCTTGTCTGTGCAAACTTTCATGGCGAATAAATCCCATTCTGATTCTGATGTGTCATGGTTCTTTAATGTATTTGCATTGTACTAAAATGCATTCATTTTCAATGGGCATAAACAGGTGCAGCCCAAATTCTTCAACATTAACATTTCAATATAACATTATAGTCATTATAGCCTTTAGAAAAAATGTTTTTTGGGGAGGTGGGGTCGTGCATTATAGGCCCCTGTGGCGCGGCCTAAGCTTTTGTCCTTAATGGCATTTTTTTCCCCTTACATTACTACTTTTACTTTTATACTTTAAGTAGTTTTGAAACCACTACTTTTATACTTTTACTTGAGTAAAAAGCTAAGAGTTGATACTTCAACTTCTACAGAAGTATTTTTAAACCCTAGTATCTACACTTCTACTTGGTGTCCTGTTTCAAAAATAAAACCTTGTTTGACATGCTATGACAGGCTACATCTCCTGCGTTTGGGTCTTACCCCCCACTCCACGTAACACAGTTAAACCGTCTGGGGAGTCAGGTGGCTGAGCGGTTAGGGAATCGGGCTAGTAATCTGAAGGTCGCCAGTTCGATTCCTGGCTGTGCCAAATGACGTTGTGTCCTTGGGCAAGGCACTTCACCCTACTTGCCTTGGAGGGAATGTCCCTGTACTTACTGTAAGTCGCTCTGGAAAAGAGCGTCTGTTAAATGACTAAATGTAAATGTCTGGACCTGGTGACTTCACCTTCAACATCCGCATAATTGCATCATTCAATTTAGTTTTTCTTTCATGACTCATGAAGTCATCATCCAGCACGTGGATGATAATCCCTCATTTTACAAAACAATAAAGAACAATTACCTTCAGAAAAAATGGATTCATACCATTTGTTTGTTTTGTTTTTTTAATCCGTCCACAGAACAAACTACTTTCAATTTAAAAAAATGTATCCGACCATCCCCTCCCTGAGTCACCACCTTACCGCGGTGGAGGGGTTTGCGTGTCCTAATGATCCTGGAAGCTATGTTGTCGGGGGCTTTATGCCCCTGGTAGGGTCACCCAAGGCAAACAGGTTCCAGGCGAAGGATCAGACAAAGCGTGGCTCAAAAAAAACTACCATGAAGAAAACTAACAATGGTTCTCAGTTGCCCCTGCCCGGAAGCGGGTCACCGGGGCCCCCCCCTGGAGCCAAGCCCGGGGGTGGGGCTCGATGGCGAGCGCCTGGTGGCCGGGCCTTTTCCCATGGGGCCTGGTCGGGCACAGCCCGAAGAGACAACGTGGGACCCCCTTCCAGTGGGCTCACCATCCGCAGGAGGGGTCATGGGAGTCGGGTGCAGTGCGAGACGGGCGGCGGCCGAAGGCGGGGGCCTTGGCGGTCCGATCCTCGGCTGCAGAAGCTAGCTCTAGGGACGTGGAACGTCACCTCGCTGGCGGGAAAGGAGCCGGAGCTGGTGCGCGAGGTAAAGAAGTTCCGGCTAGATATAGTCGGCCTCGCCTCGACGCTACGATGGTGGGGGAAGACGCCGGTCAGGCCTGGCAGGCCCAAACGTAATGTGAGGGTCTGCTGGGAACGGCTGGCAGAATCCCCTGTCAGAAGGAGCTTCAACTCCCACCTCCGGGAGAGCTTCGATCATGTCTCGGGGGAGGCCGGGGACATTGAGTCCGAATGGGCCATGTTCCGGGCCTCCATTGTTGAGGCGGCTGACCGGAGCTGCGGACGCAAGGCGGTCGGTGCATGTCGCGGCGGCAACCCTCGGACCCGGTGGTGGACGCCGGAGGTGAGGGAAGCCGTCAAGCTGAAGAAGGAGGCCTATCGGACTTTGTTGGCTGGTAGGACTCCAGAGGCAGCTGATGTGTACCGGCAGGCCAAGCGGAATGCGGCTTTAGCGGTCGCAAAAACCCGGGCGTGGGAGGAGTTCGGCGAGGCCATGGAGAATGACTTCCGAACGGCTTCGAAAAGGTTCTGGACCACCATCCGGCGACTCAGGAGGGGGAAGCAGTGCACTGTCAACGCTGTATATGGTGGGGATGGTGCGCTGCTGACCTCGATGGGGGACGTCCTGGATCGGTGGAAGGAATACTTTGAAGACCTCCTTAATCCCACCAACACGCGTTCCGACGTGGAGGCAGAGTCTGGGGACATTGGGGGGGGCCCTTCTATCTCTGGGGCTGAGGTTGCCGAGGTGGTTGAAAAGCTCCGCGGTGGCAAGGCCCCTAGGGTGGATGAGGTCCGCCCGGAGTTCCTTAAGGCTCTGGATGTTGGTTGACACGACTGCAACATTGCGTGGACATCGGGGACAGTGCCTCTGGACTGGCAGACCGGGGTGGTGGTTCCCCTCTTTAAAAAGGGGGACCGGAGGGTGTGCTCCAACTTTAGGGGGATCACACTCCTCAGCCTCCCTGGGAAAGTCTATTCAGGGGTGCTGGAGAGGAGGGTCCGTCGGATTGTCGAACCTCGGATTCAGGAGGAGCAATGTGGTTTTCGTCCTGGCCGTGGAACTGTGGACCAGCTCTATACCCTCGGCAGGGTTCTGGAGGGTGCATGGGAGTTCGCCCAACCAGTCTACACATGTTTTGTGGATTTGGAAAAGGTGTTCGACCGTGTCCCTCGGGGGCTCATGTGGGGGGTGCTCCGGGAGTACGGGGTACCGGACTCCCTGATCGGGGCTGTTCGGTCCCTGTACGACCGGTGCCAGAGTTTGGTCCGCATTGCCGGTAGTAAGTCGAACTTGTTCCCGGTGAGGGTTGGACTCCGCCAGGGCTGCCCTTTGTCACCGATTCTGTTCATAACTTATATGGACAGAATTTCTAGGCGCAGCCAGGGCGTTAAGGGGGTCCGGTTTGGTGACCTCAGGATCGGGTTGCTGCTTTTTGCAGATGATGTGGTCCTGTTGACTTCATCGGGCTGTGACCTCCAGCTCTCACTGGAGCGGTTTGCAACCGAATGCGAAGCGGCTGGGATGGGAATCAGCACCTCCAAATCTGAGGCCATGGTTATCGACCGGAAAAAGGTGGAGTGCAATCTCCGGGTCGGGGAGGAGATCTTGTCCCAAGTGGAGGAGTTCAAGTATCTCGGGGTCTTGTTCACGAGTGAGGGAAGGATGGAGCGCGAGATCGACAGGCGGATCGGTGCGGCGTCTGCAGTGATGCGAGCTCTGCATCGGTCCGTCGTGGTGAAGAAGGAGCTGAGTCGAAAGGCGAAGCTCTCTATTTACCAGTCGATCTACGTTCCTACCCTCACCTATGTTCACGAACTGTGGGTAGTGACCGAAAGAACGAGATCGCGAATACAAGCGGCCTAAATGAGTTTTCTCCGCAGAGTGTCCGGGCTCTCCCTTAGAGATAGGGTGAGAAGCTCGGTCATCCGGGAGGGGCTCAGAGTAGAACCGCTGCTCCTCCGCGTCGAGAGGGGCCAGTTGAGGTGGCTCGGGCATCTGATAAGGATGCCTCCTGGACGCCTCCCTGGTGAGGTGTTCTGGGCACGTCCCACTGGGAAGAGGCCCCGGGGAAGACCCAGAACACGCTGGAGGGACTATGTCTCTCGGCGAGCCTGGGAACGCCTCGGGGTCCCCCAGGAAGAGCTGGTGGAAGTGGCCGGGGAGAGGAAAGTCTGGGCCTCCCTGCTTAGGTTGCTGCCCCCGCGTCCCGACCCCCGGAAAAGCGGAAGATGATGGATGGATGGATGGTATCCGACCATATCACACACGACATATTTTCCTTGTCTATTAGTTCCGATTTTGGAAGAAATTCCACTAATATTAATAGGTAACATAACTAATTTCAGCATAGGTCATGGTGACAACATTTATGTTGGGAGTATTAAAACATGTTTGAAAGAGGGGTCACATCCTATTGAGAGACATGGTGATGTAGTTCAACCTTTTAGTGATGGGAAGTTCGGATCATTTTACTGATTCGGTTCTTTGAATCCCGTTCAGTAAAATGAACGAGTTTTTTGAGTCATTCGTTCATTTCAACGGGGGGGGGGGGGGGGGGGCTATCCGTCCACTGCAAACACGTATCATATTCTCATGTAGGTTAGTGCATGACATGTGCACCAGCAGATACTATTTTAAAAGAAATTCTTGCATTAAAATAATGTATCATGACAGTTTGTATGATTTGGTCATTTATTTATTTATTTTCATTTCAATAAAGAAATCATCATTGATGGCATTCGAGCATATGCTTTGCGGATGTTTAAATTTGCGTTCTGATTTGTTTACTACGTCCCCACTGTCAGACATAGGCTAATTGTTATATTTCCCACATATGCAGGGTTTTGATACAGAAATGCATTTTTCATTCGCAATGGCAAGATTAGCCTAGCCTATAACAAAACATGTTAAATTATTTCGATTTGGCATTAGAACTAATCAGACTTCATCTGTAAGCAACCCCACTTTAGCTCACGTTAGCAAACACTGGCTAGTCTGAGAACAGTCTGTTAACATGAATATTAGCAAGTCTCCAAGTTTGGTAGCAAATCTATGCATGATTCCATTGTAAACCAGAGTTATTGCATTAGTTATGTTTTCCATATTCTTTTCATTTATTGTAGGCTACATGCTACCTTATATTTTCCAGTTTTCAGCTCAGCAACCTCGGTTTTGCATATTCTAAACTAGCCTTAAACCCAAATTTGGCTGCTATATTCCCAGTGTTAGCAAAGGCTAGTCTGTTAACAGGAATATTTGCAAGCGTCCAAGCACAGACGTCACTTTAAATCCTACCGGTTGCCTTTCACCATCCACTTATTTAACTGCTGTCGCATCGCTTGACATGCCATCTCCTTTTCCCTCTTTCTTTTTCTAATTTTAGCCCCCGACAGCTTTTTTGCTTTATCCATCATTTTCCATAGACAACAACTCAATACTCGTACCTGCTCGCTCAGCGCTCACGGCGCCCCCGCTCCCTCTAGATGTCAAAATTCTATGATAGAATCTTATGAGATAGGGCGCCTACCCTAGCGGTTCTAAAATGTTTTATAACATTGAGGAAATGCAGAAACACACAACAGCAGCTATATATAGAAAATACCCCCAAAATATGTTTTTATATATTATTTTTTACCATCGCTTTGGCGCCCCCATGGTGCGGCGCCCCTATGCGCCGCATATAGCGCATACCCACTTTTTGCGCCCCTGCATTCACGTCTTACTAAAACAGCGGCCACGCGAAAGGGAATGAGGAAACTGTTTCCTCAATGTGGGTCACGTGAAAAAAGTATCCAAAGACTCGTAGAAAGACCGATTCGGGAAATGAACGAATCGTTCGTTTCCTCTAGCTACCAGTACAGAGCCTATGCAGGTCACGTGAAAATGATCCAAAGACTCGTAGAAAGACCGAGTCGGGAAATGAACGAATCGTTCGTTTCCTCTAGCTACCACTACAGAGCCTATGCAGGTCACGTGAAAAATGATCCAAAGACTCGTACCTGAAGACCGAGTCGGGAAATGAACGAATCATTTCTGTTTACTTGGACGAGCCTATGCAACAGTCCCGATGCGCGGCCACGAGAAAATGAACAAATCACTCTTTGAGAGGACTCATTACTCCCGAGTCCTTGTATGGATTCGTTCAAAATGAACGAATCGTTCACGAACGACACATCACTACAACCTTTATTTTGAAATCTGAAAATGGCGCTGACTGACTTTACTGTATTAGCCTGGGCTGCGTTTCCCGAAAGCGTCGTAAGCCTAAATTGATCGTAGATTCCATCGTAGGACAAATCTTAGTTTTACGGGCCGTTCCCAAAGACATCGTAGCTAAAGTGTCTTTTGAAAATTCGTAACTCTTTAAAGCGCATACATTAGCTTACTCCTTATGAGCATGTTTGGGAAACGCACGTAAGAAATATCGATGGTTTCGTTTTTTGCTCGATCGTTGCTACGATCCATCGTTATCGGGAAACGCAGTCCAGAGCAACTCTAATGGATGAGAAGCAGCTAACCTAGTTCGGCATGAGCTACCCGAGTTCTAGCTAATAGACCCCACGTTGGATAAATATCGTCCAGACTAGTCTTGTTGTTTGCTATTGTAATTGTTTCGGATCATGTTTGTCTGGGTATGCTTTCTGCTTAGTGTCTCATGTTGCTGTGCTGGTGAGTATGACAGTTGGATACTAAACTGACAACGCTACAGTGATTGTCAGATCCCCATATTGGAATTTTTCTACAGGAAATTAAATTATTGAGCCCCTTTTGCATTACAATTTATTATCTATATCAGGTGCTTACTTGGAGACTGCCCGCGTCTGTTATGGCACGGAATATGTTATTCCATCAATATTCGAATCCTATTTCACAATTACCAAGCTGTTCTTCAAGCCATCATACCCTCAGGGATCACCCAAGACACTGGTGTTAGACAAATTGAAGGTGAGCAGTGTTGGATTAACTTGTTGATGGCAAACTGTGTGAAGGCCTGACCTGGTTGTGTCTGGAGACAGCAAAACATTTGTGCCTTAACCTTTTCCTGTGAAAATCTCAGTTAGTGACTTGCATGACTTATGAACAGTGATCTTACACTACTCACTGCAGATCCATGGCTTACCTAGAAGCTATTTCAATGGAATTTATTATTTGTCCTCCCAGGCTTTCTCTGGTAGGAAACAATGGGAAGACAATTCTTTTGTCTGAGAAAACAACCAGTTCTATAAGCCACTGATCTCTATCTCATTTTGCAAAGTCTGGTGCAAGCAAGATTACCTGTTTACTGAAAAACCAACATTATGATTCCATGTATTTCCCTATATTTTCCATATTGTTGTCATGCTTCTGGGACATTGTATGAAGATGTGCTCTCAATGCAAAATTTTAAATAATTGTAATTATTCCCATTAGCTAAAAGACCCACGTTACAAAGTCACCGTCTTGACCTTGAGAATACCAGATGTAACAGAAGAGGACAATGGGATTTTCTCTGTTATGTATGACGATGGCATTACATTTGATCTCCTCAGACTGGAAGTTACTGGTGAGAGGACCTGCATTTATTACAGCCACATTGAAACTTCGTTTTGTTCATGGGAAGCCAATGAGGTTTTTCCCAACATTATGACCACATCTGCTGTCAGTTGCTGTAAATGTCTTCATTAATAGTTTGGATGCTTTTAAGAAGTCTCGCATTCACCCTTATTGCTTCCTCTGTTTTTCAGATTGTTCTTCCAAAGTAGAATTGACTTACGGTTCTAGGTTCTTGCAGACTGTTGTCAATCAAGCTTCTACCTTAGACTTCCTGCCTTTAGACTCTTCCTCTAAGTCTGTGGTACTCTGGAATCAAACAAACAACCAGGCTGGCACAGAGGGCATTGGGGTGATGATAGGCCACTCATGGGTGGTAACGCGTGTCACCCAAAAGCATCAGGGCCACTATACCTTCAGAAACAGCGATGGGCGGATTCTGTCCAGAAGAAAGCTGGAAGTGAAAGGTGAGGGTCTCAGATTGTAGGCTTTGCCCTATTGCTCTCACTTCCCAAAACGTATGTGACCGTATGCACTGTTACTGTCTGGTAAATGTTGGTCATCATACGGTATACCGTGTGGTGTTTTTCTTATCCTATCGTCTCTTACTCAACATTTTCTCATGCTGAGTTTCTCTTCTCTCTCAGAACATGTTGAGTGGCACACTGTGGACAGTGATGAGAATATCGTCATCAAATTCGCCCTGGACTCTGACGAGTACAACCTCAACTTTTTTCCGGAAGGGGAAACAGAGGCCATACTTTTGATTAAAAAGGGAATAGAAATGTATGGCAAACCCATCAATGACAAGGTTCGGATACTGGGTCGAAGATCACATTTTGCTTTTAAAATTGCTGATTTAGAGAACCAGGATTCTGGCAAGTTTGAGCTCAGAGACCAGGACAACAACTTGGCTTTAGTAGTTTGGCTGAAGGTAAAACGTAAGTGGCAATACAGATTATTCTGTGTGTAAAAGATACCAGCAGTTTTTGTCCTGTCATTTGCATCCACACACAAAACCATGTTTTTGAGATTAGGTCATTCTGACGGTGGGATGTTTTGATATTTTAAAAAGCTACAATATTGTACCCTAAGTGATTTTTTCTTTCCCTGTCTTTCAGCTGGTATTTATATGGCAACATATATTTTTGTGGGAGTTTCAGTCTTTATCCTGGTGGGTATCTATTGTTGTGTGAGGAAGTGCTGCAGTAAGAGTAACGCCTCCAAACGAAACGCCTCTGCTTCCGCGTTGGGGCAGGTCGTGGTCCACCAAGACGTAAGTTAAGTGTTCTAGTCAATGAGGGAAGTTGTAAGGGAAGAAGGCAAAGCACCAGTCATTTGGTTGCTTAGCTAGTTTGCTAAACATGTTGGTTTTCTCTCCTGTTGACATTGGCGTACATTTCACAGGAAACCTGTCACATGACCAGTCAACCCTCAGGCCCAAGTCACGCCAGACCCCGATATTTTCAGAGTTATGCTAGTGAACCGGTCGTCACAATATCCCCCGCAGCACCCTCCGGCCCAACGTACCAGCCCACTCCTCCTCCCCCCAATCAATCGGTAGGTGGTCACTGATAATATCCTTTTCCCTTCTGCACATCGATCCTTATTCACTTATTCACACGAACATTCATGTTTGTTTATTTACCTAAACCTGATGGATAATTTCCTCTCTCCTCTCTCTCTTTGGCATGTGTCAAAACCAGTCCAATGACACGACGATCCTTAAGGATGACCCCCACACTCAGGTATCTAAAGTCACACCATGCACTTGTATGTGTGTTATGCAAGCCATCCACACAGTTTGAACCCTTGTTTCATGTCCCCTCTCTTATCTTTCTCTGTTCAGGTGTCCACCTCCACAGGACTGGATCCTCCTTCGTTCTCTCTGGGTTTCGACTGCCTCTCTTCGGATTCTGAGACTCAGTTCAAGCTTCCTCAGAGATTAAACCACCGCACTGACTTCTTTCCCAGCTCAGACCCTTCCTCCTCTGCAGATGTGTACATCTCTGACAAACTGAATTTCCGGTAAAAGAAAATACTGTATTTGGTGGGACCCTACCACATTTAGTTATTTTCTTGTCTGGTCACATGTCAGTTATGTAGCCGAATTCTATGGATAAGTATGAATTATTTTATCATTAATTTATTGTTTAAGCATATTTTTGCACCTTTTAAGGATTCTACAGGTCTACTTTGTTGAGTTTAGGCTATGTGCAAGCCAAATCACCATCTCCAGTTTTTCTACATTTATATCTTCCACTTTTATATATTTATTCTCTGAGAATTTGTGCCTTTTTTAATCTATTATTTTTGCTCGGGTGGATTATCCAATATTTTGAACTATGACTATCCACCACCAGTTAGCAGTCACTTCTGTGAACCTAACTGCATATATATCTATATCTACCTGCTTGCCTTATAGCCCTGGTGCTGCCTGTCCTGGTTGTCTTGCCATGCCTTTCTGACCTCATATACTATTGGACAACTCAATGTCCCATATGGAAACTATTCTAACTTTGTGCGTGTGTGTTGTTTTTGATCTAAATATATTACTATGAAGATGTATATAGATGTAATATGTATTGTCTCGTAATAATTGTAATCTGTTACGGTCGTTAAGTGCAATTAAATAGTGCAACCTCTAGTCATAAAATGTACAGTATGTGTTCAACCCTATCCCTGGTATCCACACTAGTTTATGTTCGCTTACATTTCTGAATGTAGGCCGTTCGCTTACATTTCTGAATGTAGGCCGTTCGCTTACATTTCTGAATGTAGGCCGTTCGCTTACATTTCTGAATGTAAGCCGTTCGCTTACATTTCTGAATGTAAGCCGTTTGTGGTCAGCATCAGATTACAGTAAATTCAAGTTATTAGCTATCTCTTTTTTTGCCTGTTTCCTATTTGGTTGTTGAGGATTAGGAGCATTTTTTTGTTTAATACTGGCGTACAGGTTTTGATCAAAAGTGCTGGTGTTTCTGATTGGCTGATAGGTGGCATTAAACTCTGTAAAACTCGAGATACCAAACCCTCTGATCACAACAGTCTACTAGTGATACCAAACCTCCTGATTACAACATAGTCTACTGGTGATACCAAACTCTCTGATTACAACAAAACCTTTTCACACAATTATATTTAAGATTTGTGTATGTTTATCGTATGCATGAAAATTCCTTGTTTGTGTGAACTTACATGGTGAATAAAGCCCATAATGATTCAGATTCAGATTTTTCTTGTGATACTAAACCCTCTAATCACAACAGTCTACTGGTGATATGGTTCTCCTCTTGATCCCTCCCCAGCCACTGTTCCTCGCTGAAACTGAAGTCTTGTTGAGCCAAAAACCACCAGCTTGCCCTGGCGTTGGACTCCTTGGCCTTCGCCATCCATTTTAGAGGGGCGAGTTCTGTCAGTTAATATAGGGATTTATTCAAGTATTTTTATGTTTCTGGCCAACTAAAAAGTAAGATGAGAGATGTATGTTCACATGTGCTGGTACCTGTGTGTGAATTATATCAGAAAGATAACTCTAAAAGGTCAGTGTATGAACCAGATGACCCATCCATCTTGGCTCAGGCTGCTGCATCATGGGATATGATGTCCAGCAGGCCAAATTGGCCCCTATGTTGCAACACTGATAATTGTGTCAAAGGTCTGTGAGCCTGTCTTGGTATGAAGAGGTCTGTTTTGAAGTATTGATGAAGGTGACCGAGGACACCATGCATGCCCTGTGTGCTGTCAGCATGTAGCATAATGTTTATCAATCGTGGACATCCACTGCAGTGAACACGTGGTCAAGACAGGTTGACCAAGATTCACAAGCGGGCCGCTTTCAGCCCATCTTAGGAAAGGCAAACCAATGAAAGTGTTAGTGAACCTATAGAAAACCATCAGGGCTGTTCTTTTTGTAGCTTAAAACATGAATACGCTTGAATGAATGATAGTCGAATGTTAACTGAAACTTTACCATGGCTGAAGGGGCAGCTCCCAGCTCAATGGTGAAGCCTGAGATCAATGAGGGCAGGTTGACGTGGACTTTAAGGTCCTTCCCATCTGGAATCAGAGACAGGTGTGACTCCTGGTTAGATCTACTGTCTAAAGGTGCTAAAAGCAACTAAACAGATTGTTGCTCATGTTGTATAATTCTCACCCCCTGCACTGTTCTGAGTTGCTCGTCCAGAGCATTTAAAAGCCGGGAAGAGGAGCAGGAGCTCTCTGTCTCCCTGTCCTTCTCCTTCCTCAGGATGGAGGTTCTGCTCTCCTCAGGCTTGTCCTCCATCTTTGGCGCTTGTCCGCTGGACAGAGACAGGAGTGTGCTCACTCCTTCTGCCTGGGCAGAAACACCCACAGGGGGAATGGGTGTGAAGACTCCCAGAGGAGTGATGAGAGCAGCGGTTATCGAAGCTTTAGCTTCTGCCTGCTGAAAAACAATACAAGGAGAGTTAATGGTTTTTCTTCACTAAAAGTATACCTAACTTTTAATTTAGCCTAATTTAGCTCCTACTTTCCCTTTGCCTGTCAGTCAAGACACCACATTCAAACCATTGAACTCAAACTGAGCAATTCCTTCCTGTTTTCCATGTTGCTGGAAATGTACTTACCTCGTTGCGTGGGCCTATTGATTCGGGATGTGGACATCAGCTCCAGAATATCTTCAAGGTTGTTCATTAGCGTCTGCACAGGGTTGTTTAGGCCACATGTGAATATCCTCTCAGAACACTACATAAGAGGAAGGAAGGTCGCAAGGCACTCATTGAGATACTTGCAAAATTCCTCTATTTCTTGTGTGCCCTTCACATGTTCCTGGACGTTTATATTTATATATACGTTAAGAGATATACTGCAAGTGTTGGTGATGAGGTAGAAGTGGGAGAGAAAGAGATTGGTCGGATGAATTATTATGGGGGGGGGGGGGGTAATGTTGATGTGTGTAATGGATCCTGAAACGGGTGTTCTACTTTCAGTACCTCAGTCAATGTGACCTTGAGCTTTTAAAAATAAAGCCAAACTCACACACCATTGCAAGTGCTATATGTAACAATCAGTTATTGTCGTACTATTTGCTACTTTTTATCAATATTAGTACACACTATTCATTTACAGATACATACAATTAAAGTAGAACAATTGGCCTATTTTGACACAAACAACACATTGCAATATATCTTAGTTATCTTACAGTATATGGAACTATTGGAATGGTTGTAGTTACGCAGGTTACCTCTCTTTACAATGTGTGCTTACTGTGGCGCCTTCTTTGGTCGCTCAAATACATTTTGCTGTGAAAGCGAACTGTCGCCCTTGTTAAACATGTGTTAAGCACAAATTAAGTGATTGGATGTGTTGAGGGGCCACAAAAATATCTGAGCTAAGCAAGTGGGCCGCAAAGTGGAATTGGTTAGAATGGCTGGTCTAGTTGTGTTTGAACAAATGTGTATTCCTAACTCCTTATTGAATAGTATGCAAGGTGACACATTCATTCATTATTGAATAGATGAAATAGAATCATTGTTTTTACCATCTTCCTCTGCTCCTTTCTCAACCTTTACACAAATGTACTGGTTACATAAGCATTCAACAAAGTTGTTGAATTGGCAAATGATGGTTACTCTAATGAGTGTATTTGACTGTGAATACAGTATTACTGTGGTTCTTCTAACTAAATCCATGATGTGTGTCATAAACATTTGTTTTATGGTGTAAGACTAGCTCTTTTTTTCCACTATATAAGGTGCCTTCTGGTACTGTTAAACTTTTGTGACCTAGATTCTGACCATGGAATCTTTTTTCAAAGGATTATTCTATTGTTACAAACAGAGTTTATAATCATCTACAGGAGTAGGCCTATTACAAATGGTAAAAAAATAAGAACTTTCAATAGAAAAAAAATCCCAGAGGTTCCTTTATTTTGCATAAGAAATCGACATCAGAAAGAGACCATGAACAATGCTGCCACACCAACCACCACCTCTCCAAGCTTGTCCATCTGACCACTCCGAACCACCTCCTCCATCATTCCTCCCTCTTCTCCACGGTGTTCAGCCGGCCCTCTAGGCTGCTGAGACGATCCTCCACCGTCACCGCCTTTTCCGACCCAGACCCGGCCAGACCCAGCAGGGTGTATCCCAGGACCAGGCCTGTGAGGCGGACCGCTGTGACGTCTGGCCCTGCGCTCCCGTCACTCACGATGAGCCCAAACACCCACAGCGCCGCCACAGTCTTCAGCAACCAGAACACCCGCCTGACCACACCCACCAACACACGCAGCACCACGGACAGCACCCAGTAGCCAATCAGAGCCAGAAGCCCCCACTGTGCCACAGAGGCCACGCCCTCTGGGGTGAACGGAGGGACTGGCAGGTTGACTAGCGGTGGGGAGAGAGAAGGAGAGTGAGAGACAGAGACACAGAGAGAGAGAGAGAGAGAGAGAGAGAGAGAGAGAGAGAGAGAGAGAGAGAGAGAGAGAGAGAGAGAGAGAGAGAGAGAGAGAGAGAGAGAGATGTTAGAATGGATTTCAAAATATAATCGTCTTCTTTATGTAGCGAGACATTTGTGATTCTCCACCAAGTAACAGCTTTAGTGAACTGAGACGTTCCACAAGGATTGTGCGCAAATAGTCCCTTGGGGGAGAACCACTAATGTACCCCTCCCAGAGAGAGAGCAGCAGCATATCTCAGACTGTCTGGGCCTCCCTCCAAAGGTGACATTTGAAGGCACACAGGAGCAGTGACTCAGCGAAAAGTGTGAGTGAGGAGGAGGAGGGGTACAACAGCTATTAAACTTTAATAGCTGTTGTACCCCTCCTTACTGTAGACTTTAATAGCTGTTGTACCCCTCCTTTATACCAACATTATACCAACAGTGGAGGATGAGGTTATGGATGCACATAAAATCATACACACACAGTTATGTCCTTTTACCCACCATCGATTCCTGTAACCCTGAGGATCTCTGTCACGTAAACAGCGATGACGTTCAGGCCACTGGCAGCACCCTCAGCCAGGAACCGGATCAGCATGTCTACAAACTGACAGAGCGAGCGAGAGAGATAGATACAGAGAGAGAGAGATACAGAGAGAGAGAGAGCGAGAGGTGATGATGAAAATCCCAGTTTCGACACACCCATATCTGTGCATTGATAAGAAGCAGCGTTCAGTCTCTCGCCTATCAAGACCATTATTTCAGACATAGCGGGTGCCCAGATTCACACTCGCAACAGGAAGCTGGCCTACCAAGTTCCCCAGGCTGGCGACTGACTCCATGGAGAGTAAATCGTCTATGCTGCGGCGAGATGCTACCACTGTCAAGCGATACCATTGAATTAGAATGAGAGCAGCTGCAGCCACAAGCTAAGCCGTCTCCAAAACTGGGTCCCCCTATATATGCCTGGTGTTGTCACTGAGTCAATAATTCAGTCATGCCCCTCACATTTGATCAAGTGACTATGGATTTGAGCTTATCTTGTGCACTGATTGCTTTAGTCCTTAATCTTTCCGTATCATCAAATCTGCTACTTCAGCAAAACCACTGTATCAAAAATGGAGTATCAGAGGCCTGTTGCGCTCACTGTTGTCTTATGATACTTGGAATGCACATGGTCCCTCTGAACACAAGGCAAGGACTGTTGGTGCCAAAACACTCGCACGCATCTATGTGTAATTTTCGTTTTTACGTTACAGAATAGTGTGACAGCTGGACCCCCCCCCCCCCCCCACACACACACACACACACACACTATCTCTGGAGAAGCCCCTCTAAACCTCATATCCTGGCACAACCCCATGTTGCTTAGCTGAGGTCAAGGATATGGACAGCTAGTAGGGCATAAGTATCCTGCACCTGTTGCTACCACACACACACAGTGCATACTGTGTCCAGAGCAAGTGGGGCATTGACAACTGTCAGTCCTTGTTGGCAGGTGTGCAAAGGGTTCACATATACTATCTATAAAAGCACCCTGGTGAGTTACAACACAATGTACCAACTGAGCTTTTGGCTCCAGATACACAAATTCTCATCTGTAACCTCATGTTTACTTTATTACAGCCTGATGATGTCATCTTGTTAAGCACACGATCACACCGAGTACAGTGACATGTACAGGGCAAACAAAGCAGTAAGAAGCTTTGTTTGAAACCCATGCCAGAGTTTTGGTTAGATTCTGGAACCTCGGGTATGTTTTCTTACCATGACCATCGTATAGACGTTCTCCTGACCAACCACTGACTCTAGATACAACACCGCACTCTGAGGATAGGGAGCCGTAGAGTAGTGTGGTAGGGGCGGAGATGCAGGAATATAAGCAGACAAGAAATTAGGGAAAAGTAGAGGAGGGGATCAGGGAAGAGATTATCAAGTAGCGGGCAGGAGAAGAGGGGGTGAGATTGGAAGGGGGTCGGGATAACAGAGGGGGTAGGGAGTTAGTAGTTGAAAAGTAAAAATCGGGTAAGGCTTCAGGGTTGAAGTTTAGTTGATTATTCAATTGAGAATTATTTGGGAGAAAAACATTACCCATTTAAAATATTCCAGGTTTAAGACCATTAGTTAGATTATGTAAAACGAAATGAAAATGGTAGGTAAGCAATATTTGGAAATGAATCATGCTTCTAATGCAGGTATTTTACCTCTACAGTTGACTTAATCACAGTAGTTCCAACAACGGATTCCACGTATCGGTGAACCTCATCGCAAGCCCCAGAGATCATATCTCGAAGACCTACTGACGACGACGGCTGATCCTGCCCATAACATCGCTGAGACAAACCGAGCACCAAAACCAGCGTAGATACAAAAACATTTACAAAGGAATACGCTGCACGGTTGCAACCATTCGCGTTAAAAACCATGGTTAAAAAAAGAGAGGATGATTTTGTCGTACAATGTAACCAAATAATAAGCCTACCACCCCCACAGATCTATGTCTAGACGACGTTAATGCACGTGCACATACAAATAATGCATTAAATGAAATAAAAATGGCTTCTGTTGACAAAGCAAGCGATTTACAGTAGCCAAATCACAATGGGCAATGAAACCTTCCCCTCTTAATATATGAGGATCGAGCGTCGACTAGTTGGGTAGTCAATTATTCAGCCTAATCATTCAATATCAACTCAGCAATTTTTTTTCATAAACTTTGGCAAGGTGGCAAAAATCAATCCAGCGCGCGACAAGGACGTTAGAATCCTAACCCTGACTATATTTGGTAGTAAACTGACTAAAAATAGAACTAGTCGTGTTAAAAAATATCTTTCCTCGCCTTTCGAAATTCCAGCCAGCCAGATAACACCCCACTCGCAACAACGCAAAGTATCAACGTTGTTTTTTTGTTGTAATGTGCGTAAAAGGAGTCCGCGATGACGTAGGGTTGCTGACCAAGTGTGCTCGGGTCTACTCGTTTAGGGATAGAATTTTAGATCCGTTTTTATAGTCCTTTGTCCAACCTAGTTTGCATTAAGCGCGACGCGACGACGGCTGATCTAGCAAAAACTATTTTTTTCACCCGCGACTTTGAGTGGCGCTCCTTCCCCCCAAGCGTTCCTGCACTTCTGTTTCTTGAAGGCAAACAGGTCTGTGATCCGGTTTTTAGGGTGGTTGTAGAAGGGGTGGGCATGGAGGGTGGTATGCATGAAGCATTAAGGGATTTGCCTTCTGGGACTTGTGGTTTATTCATTTCAGGGTCATCAGGGTCATAAAGAATGTAGTCTGGGCTGCCCTAGACTAGCATACCATATGTCTCAGACATTGACATAGACCTCAAATTCCCACCAGCATGATCCCATCCACCCCGCTACAATATGCATTGTAATACAGTAACGACACCAGTTTGTGAACGCACCACCCACAATTCTCAAAAATGTCTCAATAAAACCTAGGAGAGAGTCATTATGTAACTTTGTTGGCAGTTTAATGACTTGCAGAGCAGCGTTCACACAGCATCAGTTGCAGGTATCCATAGCACAGCACATCATGGCCCGATGAGGCAGCATTCAAATAAAATAAAAAACAGGAAAAACAACAGTCAGGAGAACAACAATTGTATATATTCTTCATCATCATCATAATCACCACAGACACACAGGTCACAGACAGAGCATGATAGGAACTCACTACTGATTTCTTTCATCCCTCTCCATGTATGTGTCTCTCCCCCACTTCTATCTAATGGGTGCAAGGTGTCTCTAACCCAGCCCAGTAGCAGAAGGAGCACTGGGGGGAGAAGGAGGCAAAAAAAGAGGAGCTAAATTCAGCCCATAAAAAAACAGTCCGTATATTTGTGTCACAGGAAAATTCCTTCTGGTTGGAGGGAAGGAGCGCAGGGCGCTGATAGGTAGCTTTATGCCCCTTGACTTCCTCCCAAAACCGAAGACACCGAACTAGCGGTCCCGGGTGGAAATACTCGGTCAACTATGAAAAGGCTACAAGTCTCTGTCCAGTCCTCCAGGCTGTGGACAGGGCCAGGGGGTGACCGGCTCAGAGACATGTATCGAGGCGCCCAGTTAGGGGTGAGCTACCACAGTCTTCAGTCTCTCTTTAATTCCACTCAGGCAACAGAGTGGACAACCAGCTAGTGATCATACACCATCTTCACCTCGTGATCTCTCCGTTGAGACGTCAGGGTTGTGTCCGTCACAAGATGCGGGTGGGGTTTGAGGCAAAGAGATCGGATGGAGAAAGAAGCTTCTGGACACTACAGATCTCTCCCCCCCCCCCCCCACAGTCCTCCCCCGCCACACACTATCCTATGTAGATGCGGTGGAAGTCGTTGGCGCCGAAGGCCGCGTTGCACTTGGGGCACTTCCTCTGCCGGGTGTCGTAGCGCGTCTTGACGCACTCGAAGCAGAAGACGTGGAAGCACTTGGTCAGGACGGCGTCCTTCACCCGCGAGTTGCAACACGGGCAGGTCAGGCGAGCCTGGTACAGAGAGGGGGTGTGTGTATGTGTGTGCGAGGGTGTATGTGTGAGGGTGTGTGAGAGGGTGTGTGTGTGTGTGTATGAGAGGGTGTGTGAGTGTGGAAGAATGCAAACGTTAGGAAATGGATAATAAGCAAGTGATGTCGATGCAATTTTCCCAATATCGAGAGTTTACATGTATGGACATACACACATGCGGGAACACACACACACACGTTGTTCACACACACCTTGTACTCGTTGATCTCCTCGTTCAGGATCTCGTCTCCGTTGCGGACGTTCTCGGCCGGTTTCTTGGCCTTCTCGATCTTCCTCCTCAGCTTCGAGATGTCCTCCTGAAACACACACACACCGGCAACAGTAGTACTGGGGATGCACCAAAATTCCAGAACACGGCACACTTAAAGCAAACGTCTGTATTCACGTGTGTGTGTGTGTGTGTGTGTACGCGTGTGGCGGCCGTGGCACCTGTGCGCGGCGGGAGTTGAAGGACTCCTTCTCCCTGGAGATGCTGTTCTCGATCACCTCCTCCCTGACGGTGCTGAGTCTCTGCTGCACCTGCTCCAGCTGGGCGCGGCCCTCCTCCGACAGCAGCAGGGACTCCTGGGCCTGGAGGGCACACGGCCACACGGGAGAGAGGAGAGAGACGGGGTTAGACGGGAGATGTGCACAAAGTGCCGTGGGAGAAGGTTCCTCCTTGATCGACTGTGTGTGTGTGTGTGTGTGTAGGAGTGCTACCTTGCGTTTGTTCATGTCCAGGGCCTGGGTCCTCAGAGCCAGCTCCCTCTCCGCCGTGCCGATGGTGCCCTGCAGGAGGCGCTCCTTCTCCTCCAGCTTCTTCACCACCTGCAGCTGGGCGTCCACCTGGGGGGGACAGAGGGAGAGAGACGATAGGGGATTAGATCATGCATCGAGGATGATCTAATCTCTCCCCCCCTCCCCCCCTCTACCTCTCCTCCCTTCCTCTCCCCCTTCTCCCCCCCCTCTACCTCTCCTCCTTTCCTCTCCCTCTCTCCCCCCTCTCCCTCTCCTCCTTTCCTCTCCCTCTCCTCCCCCTCTACCTCTCCTCCCTTCCTCTCCCTCTCCTCCCTTCCTCTCCCTCTCTCCCCCTTCTCCCCCCCTCTACCTCTCCTCCCTTCCTCTCCCTCTCTCCCCCTTCTCCCCCCCTCTACCTCTCCTCCCTTCCTCTCCCTCTCTCCCCCTTCTCCCCCCCCTCTACCTCTCCTCCCTTCCTCTCCCTCTCTCCCCCTTCTCCCCCCCCTCTACCTCTCCTCCCTTCCTCTCCCTCTCTCCCCCTTCTCCCCCCCCTCTACCTCTCCTCCCTTCCTCTCCCTCTCTCCCCCTTCTCCCCCCCTCTACCTCTCCTCCTTTCCTCTCCCTCTCTCCCCCCTCTCCCTCTCCTCCTTTCCTCTCCCTCTCCTCCCCCTCTACCTCTCCTCCCTTCCTCTCCCTCTCCTCCCTTCCTCTCCCTCTCTCCCCCTTCTCCCCCCCTCTACCTCTCCTCCCTTCCTCTCCCTCTCTCCCCCTTCTCCCCCCCTCTACCTCTCCTCCCTTCCTCTCCCTCTCTCCCCCTTCTCCCCCCCCTCTACCTCTCCTCCCTTCCTCTCCCTCTCTCCCCCTTCTCCCCCCCCTCTACCTCTCCTCCCTTCCTCTCCCTCTCTCCCCCTTCCCCCCCCCTCTACCTCTCCTCCCTTCCTCTCCCTCTCCTCCCTCTCTCCTCCTCTCCTCTCCCACCTGGGTCTTGAGGGTGAGCAGCTGGTCGGCCAGCTCCTCCTTCTCCTCCTTGAGCAGCTTGTGGATCTGGTTGGACTTGATCCTCTCGCTCATCAGCTTGAAGTTGGCGTCGTCCTTCTCCCTCAGCTGCTGCATCAGGCGGATGTTCTGCTCCTGCATGTCCTCGAACGCCTGGCCCGTCACATCCATCTCGCTCAGGAGAGCGTCCTCCTCCTGGCCGTGCGCACACACACACACACACATACATGTGCACGCACACACACGCACACACACACACACACATACATGTGCACACACACACGCACACACACACACACACACATACATGTGCACACACACACACACACACACACACACACATGCACAGAGTTAGAGCTAAGGACAGCAGTGGTAAACTGGCATAGGGGAGTAAGGAGGGATATGTGTGTGTGTGGTGGTGAGGCAAAAATAAATAAACACAGACAAGTATGTTAAAGTTCTCACAGGGCTCCAGACTAACTTGTTGCCTTGGTTGCACTGGTGCGCCTAACTTTTTTATTTAGGTGCACCAGCACAAAATTTAGGTGCACCCAAATTTTTCCTTGCATCGCCACAATTTCAAGGTCACCTTTTTATCACGCTCCATATACATTCATATATATTATGTAAATGATCTTAAACAAGAATAAGGTGTAGGTAAATATTTTTTTTATTTGAAGCACAATCATACTGTATATAAATAAAAACAAATCTTTTAAGTGCTTCACTGAGCTACCAAACTAAAACATTTTAAGAAAAATAAAACACTTCAAAATAGAAAGTGCTACTGTTTAAAAGTGCTTCCCTGAACTGAGACCTAACATTTCATGGCTCAAAGTCTTATAGCGGGTCCCACCTTGCTGTGACATTCCCTTCAGATGGCCAACACCTGTAATTTGGCCTTCTTGCCCTTTGGCCTTGGCTAAATCATCTTGCCACACTCTCCCTAGCATCAAAATCCTAGCTCCATGGGTTAGCTCCATGACCCAGCTTCGTAACTCAGGGGTCCGCAATTCATTTTTACAAGGGGCCACATGAGAAACCTGAAATGTGTTGGAGGGCCTCATCAATTTGCTCACTATTCATTTTCTCCCATTGTAAAAAGCAGTAAAGTATATATTTTGATTAGCTGCTACTGGTTATCAGAAGAATAAGGATATTCTGTAAATATTTATATAAATATTTTAGATTTTGGTGTAGGTCAAACAGGAAAGATTATAGAAGTAATAAACAGTATAAACAACAACAACAGTGTTTCATTTTATTTGTAACCAGTTAATCTTCACAAACACTGAAAAGTTGTTTTGCAGTATGTTAAAGATGTGGAATTTAACTTTATACAAAAAGCAATACGTTTTTTCAGTTCATTTTGTTCTGTGAGAGAAATCCAGTGGGCTTGAACAAGTGCATCGAAATCTGTCTGAATGTCTGAGGTGGATATGCGAAGGACAGCTGACAGGTAATGATCAGGGTCTGCAGTTCAACTAGCAAACCATCAGCCCGTGCCCACTGAATCAGTCAAGTTCTTATGTCCGCGTTAGTTTTTTTTCTTCACAGCTTTCACTTTGACCTCAGTAAACAGATACTTAGAAGTCCATGTCTTGTTAAAAGTTAGTGGCAAAGTTTTTCATTTTCGAGGGCTAACCAACAGCTAACTCTCCTGTCGGTGAGGTTGCGCAAGTGCACATATGTAAATCGCCTGATCACTGTAGTCTTTCAGGACTACATATTTACTACCGCTCAACACATTTATTTATTTTAAATTTTTGATTTACCTCACGCGGGCCGGATTGAGACAGCCTGTGGCCGGTTATGGCCCGCGGGCCATACAATGCCCAGGTCTGCTAAACTGACTCTCTGGTGCTCAGGTCGTAATTTCAATCACACAGCACAGAGCTACAGGAATATCTGGACCACAGCCAATCAGAGGCAAAGACCCGCCCCATCTCTGTCTCTGATTGGTTTAGACCACGATATGATCCAACCATGAGTGTCAGTTCCGTCTTAGGATAACAAACACTTTGTTTGTGGAGAGACAGCGGATGCGAGGAGGTTAGGTGCACCGGTGCGACCTAGGAAAAAATTTAGTCGCACCCGTACACATTTTGGTCGCATAGTGCGACCAAATTGGTCGCACTCTAGAGCCCTGTCTCATGACAAATGCTGTTTTTGGATATGTTTTAATATAGGCCTCAGTGGTCCCCTAATACTGTATCTGAAGTCTCTTTCCCGAAATTCAGCCTTGGTGCAGAATTACAGGCACTACGAGCAGTCCCACAATGAGCTTTCCTCAGAACGCGCTGTTTCTGTGTCTGTAGCTTTAAATGCTATAAGGAAGAAAGAGGCGGGGCTAACTGCCATGCTTCGGTCGTTAGCAAGCCATGATGTCTCGAGGAAAAAACAATATCGCGCTCGCACGGTCGTAGCTACTCATATTAATGTTAAATAACCTCCTAAAGTGAACATTTCATGTCATGGGACCTTTAAAGTTGAGGATGGGAAAGGTAAAAGCATCCATAAAAAGGATGTACACACACACACACACACACACACACACACACACACACACACACACACACACACACACACACACACACACACACACACACACACACACACACACACACACACACACACACACACACACACACACACACACACACACAGTCTCTCACCTGCTTGGCCAGGGAGAGCTTCTTGTTGAGGATGTCGATCTGCTCCTCGACAGAGCGGATCTTCCTCAGGGCCTCCTCATCAGCCATCTTCTTCCCCTCCCTCCTCTCCCTCTCCTCCAGGTCCCTCAGTCGCTGCTTCAGCTCCTCCGCCTGGACACACACACACGAACACACACCACCAAACAGCCGCCCGTTCAGTCAACTCTGTCAATGAACCTTGATAACAAATCATGTGTGTGAGTGTGTGTGGGTGTGCACCTCTGATTTGGCCTTCTTCTCTGCAGCCATGAGCTGCACCTTGTCCCTCTGTTCTTTGGGGGCCGAGCGGTACATGTCCAGCAGCAGCTTCATCTCTCTCTGGGACTCCTGGGCCTTCCTACACACCCAGCACACATCAGCACCTTCATCAGCACCACCACCATCATCATCATCACCCCCTCCACCACCATCATCATCATCCTCGCCTTCATCACCACCATCTTCATCATCCTCACCAACACCACCATAATCACCACCACCATCATCATCACCACGCCACCTACTTAAGCTCCGTCCTGACAATCTTCAGCTGCTCCACCTCCTTCCTCTTTGGTCCTCCAATCACAGGCGGCCGTTCGCCGGCCACCTCCTCCGATTGGTTGCTACTCCCGGCCTTCTCCTTCTCCTCCTTCACGGCCCCGCCTCCTCCGCGCAGCGGCCTTTCCTTCTCCTTCTCTCGCTCCTTCTCTTTCTCCTCCTTCTTGACTTTCTCGTTGTCCTCTTCCTTCACTCCGTCTGCCTCCGTGCCCGGCTCTGTCTTCACAGAGGCCCCTGCAGAGAAGACAAGAGAAGCAGAGAAGAGAGAGTTAGAACAACAGCAAGAGGGTCAGAATTAGTCAGGAAAACCCAATACAAATCTAAAGATCTAGAAAAAAAACTGTAAGAAAGCCTACGGAACAATAAGAGGTCAACACAACTTTGGTCTGAAGGTGTAATATAGGATCCTACCTGTGCTGGTGGGAGTGGCCGATCCATTATCAGACTCCGCCTTCACTGTGACATCACCGGTGGCGGTCACCGGCAGAGGGGAGGTGGTCTCCTCCTTCACGTCCAGCTCCGTGCTAGACTGTGATTGGAGCACGGCGCTGCCCTTCGAAGCGCGAGCCTAGGAGAGGGATTGGTTGAGGTTTGGGCTACGACATCACACCATGGCCTGACATCAGAAAATCAAACAACACTTACACTGTTTGAAAGGTGTGTGTGTGATTATTTGGTAGTGTATGGTGGTATATGATGGTATAGGGGGGTGCTGGGATACCTGGCTGAGGTCGGCCTGGGCCTCTCTTAGTCTCAGCTTGAATTTCACCACCTCCCCCTTCATCTGCTGGTTGTGGGTCTGCAGGGTGCTGATCAGGTGACGCATCTCTCTGTTGATGGGACCTGAGAGAGGGATGGAGGGAGAAGAGCGGGATGGAGAGAGGGAGGGAAGGAGAAGAGAGGAAGAGAGAGAGAAGGGAGGGAGGACAACACGAGACGGAGAGGGGAAGACATGGGACGGAAAGAAATGAGTCAGATGTCAAACATCCCATCCTGCAACTCCAGTCAAATTTGCATCAAGATCAGTTCACAATAACAAACAAACAAACAACAACAAAAAAAGACACGCCTCTACTTCCAGAGCCTAGGCGAGCCCTTGCATTGACCTGCGTGTGAGTGGAGCAGTGCGAGGCTGCGCTGTTTACCGGCTTGCTCGTTGGCCGCCAGGGTCTGCTCAAACTCGATCCTCAGCATCTCGTACTCCTTCCGGACCTGGGCCAAGGTGTCCTCCAGCTGGAACACCTCGGTACGGACCTTCCTCTGGAGAGACACCTCGTCATTCTGGACCGGAGAGGAGGGGAGGGGTTACGTCTACACACACGTATAGGTGCAGGGAAGACACAGCCTCACACAAGCAGAAAGGTCAAACCCTCAAACACACACACAGGCAAGAAAGACACAGTCACAAGTAGGGATGGGGATCGTTCATTTGGATCGATATCGATACCATTTTCGAGACTTTCGAGCTTAACGATCAGAGTCTTTATTGATACCACTATCGATACTTTTCTGGGGTGAGCTTGAGCTAACCACCATCTAAATGAATGAATTTGGCAAATGTTAAACATATAGCAGCACCCACACAACCCACGCCACACTTTATGTAAACAAGATTACTGAACAGCATTTATAACAATAACTTAAGTAAAACAGATGTCAAATAGAACAAGGGGAACGTGTTGCTCTCAGGAGGAAGCTGGATAAAAGGAGCACATATTTGCACAATGGATCCTGGCTCTGGCTAAATCTACAATTGTCCACTACAGATGTGCTATCCACAACCTGGATGAGTAAATAGTATAAATGACTGTGGTTGGTTGGTTGACAAAAAGTGACATTGACAAGCCGTCCTTGTTTAAGACTTTATGAAAAGTTTAACACGTTTCGACAAAAGGCACCTGATGTAGCTAAATGACCAGCTAACCAAACCTTCCTTATCTCATCCCTATTTTGTTCTGTATGTTATTGTTTAACAAGCTGCTTAAGCAGCCCACAGAGCCATGCTCCCGGTGACTATGTTTTGAATGATCAGCAGCGGGGCGGGGGAGGCTAGTCTTTACTCACACACTGACTGTGCTCGTTAAAAAAAATTCCGGTTCGCACACGCATCACATTTTAGGAGCTTAGGCGAGTGAACTAGTTGCACTGTAGAGCCCTGCCCTGGCTTTTATTATTGAGGCTTATTATTGTCAACGATGGATACTTGCTACGAAGTTGGGGTGCGCTGACTGCGCTCACCATGCAAACTTGGGTTAAGGGGCAGGGTTGCCCTGCAACGGCAGCTGGAGTTGGCACCGTTGCTTCTCGAAGACAGTCGAATGTACTGCATTTTACCTTTGGCTGATGATGCACAACGTTGAGGTATAGAGAGAGAGAGTCATAGAGAGAGAGAGTCATAGAGAGAGTGTCATAGAGAGAGAGTCATAGAGAGAGAGAGTCATAGAGAGAGAGTCATAGAGAGAGAGAGTCATAGAGAGAGAGAGTCATAGAGAGAGAGTCATAGAGAGAGAGAGAGAGTCATAGAGAGAGAGTCATAGAGAGAGAGAGTCATAGAGAGAGAGAGTCATAGAGAGAGAGTCATAGAGAGAGAGAGTCATAGAGAGAGTCATAGAGAGAGAGAGTCATATGTGCTTATTCATTGCAGTAGTGTCCCCCCCTTACAAGAAATGATCTTTGAACATATATTACACGTCGCTTCGTCCTTATCTTTGGCTTTATTAAAATGTAGCCAAGCCTTTGACCGCTCAGTACGTTCAGCCATCGTAGCTAGCAACAACATGAGAAATGAAGCGAAGTAGGGCGTGAGCCAATTAAATTCTTCTTCTTTTAGTTTAAAGGCGGTTGGCAGGCCATTCAATTGAATTGAGTAATTTTATTAGACAATCGATGTACGTTTGTGCACCAGTGATTTGATTTAAATGAAATAACTTCTCTCTCGAGACATAAGTTACATTATATTAGCCTACCTAGTCTCGATAGCAGTATCGATAAGCTCGGACCTTATTGATCTTCGGGTTTTGAGAAATTTGGAACTGGGTCCTTACAGAACCGGGTATCGATCCCCATCCCTAGTTACAAGCAGGGACAGCACATTTACCCACTCACTCACACACACCTGCATGAACACACACACATATACAGAACACATGCAACAAATTCCTTGAAGACGGGGACTGTGGTTGGTTTCATACACAAACTACACTCAGAACTAACACGCACACACGTGCATGCACACATACACACACACACACCTCCATGTGCTCCAGCTGGCGCAGGCGTGCGGTCCTGGTGGTGTTGAGGCGGGTGCGGGTCTCATCCAGCTGGCCCTTCAGGACCAGGGACTCGTTGTAGAGGACGGAGAACTGGGACTGGAGACAGCGGTACTCAGAGCTGTCCCTCACCACCCCCTCAGCACGACTCAGCAACTCCAGCTGGAGGAGGGAGAGAGACAGATAAGGGAGATGGAGAGAGAGGGAGATGGAAAGAGAGGGAGATGGAAAGAGAGGGAGATGGAAAGAGAGGGAGATGGAAAGAGAGAGAGAGGGAGAGAGTATGGAGATGGAAAGAGAGAGAGGGAGATGGAAAGAGAGAGAGAGAGGGAGAGAGTAGGGAGATGGAGAGAGAGAGAGGGAGATAGAAAGAGAGAGAGAGGGAGAGAGTAGGGAGATGGAAAGAGAGAGAGGGAGATGGAAAGAGAGAGAGGGAGATGGAAAGAGAGAGAGAGGGAGAGAGTAGGGAGATGGAAAGAGAGAGAGGGAGATGGAGAGCGATAAGGAGGAGGGAGGTGGAGAGGGGGATGGGTGAGATGGAGGTAGAGAGCAGGGAGATGGAGCGAGGGAAAGGAGAGATGGAGAGAGGGGAAGAGTAGAGAAAGAGGGAGGTGGGGAGGAAAAACAGAAGTCAGTAGATGGAGGGAAACGGGACGCGATGAGAAGACAGAGGTGAGGCAGACAGGTGGCGGGGAGGGAGGGAGAGAAAAGACCGCAAGAGATCCCGGAAGAGAAGGAGGACAGAAAAAGAGAGAGAGAGAGGCAGAAAACTGAGACACGAGGCGCAGAACACACAGAGCAGAAAGGTACAACAGACAGCAACAGTCTATATATCTCTGTCTATTTACCTCCAATTCACTATAGCTGACTGAGTACCAGCCTGGCACCAGGGTCATCCTGGGGCAGGGCTGAGGCAGAGATACAGACGCCTCATGAGAGCCACATATTACAGAAGACGCTCTCTATGGAGGCTCTAAAGGAAGCTCACTGAGACCCTGTTCCGGAACTGTCTTTGAGATGTATCTTTTAAGAGCTCTAAGAATATTCAGTCATATTATTGACTATATCCATGAACATGGCCCAGGTCCTAGTCTCTCTCCACACACACGCAGAATTTCTGTATCTGACACACACACACACACCTTCATGTTGTTGTTCTCCTGGTTGACGTTCTGCAGGTCCTGCTGCAGTCTCTGCAGTTCACTCAGACGGTTCTCCGCCAGCTCCCGGTTCTCCTCCAACTCACTGTTCATGTCTTCAAACTGACCCAGGCGAAAGGAGAGAGGGAATGGGGGAGATATGTTGAGGGGAGTAAAGAGGGGAGGAGGGAGATGGGTGAGTTACAGATTTGGAGAGGGTCGTTGCTTTACAGGAAAGTTTCAGTCCCAGACTGAACACCGTGATGTATTATTATTGCCATACCTTTCTCTTGTTGATGGTGATGGTTCCACACACACTACTGGCCTCCCCACACACCTTGTAGCCTTTACTGTTTACCTGGGACACAGCAGACAGAGACACACCATTGCAAAGACCAGGATGCTACAGAGGCGGTCACGCACACACAAACCTATCGCGTCCACACGACACACACAAACATATACTCACCCTCTCCAGTATTTCTCCCAAGTGTGTGTTGAGGCGGTTTTCTCGCCGCCTGATCTTCTCCATGTCCCACTGCAGCTCCTCTATCAGAGCCTGCAGCTCACTGACGCGCGTGTCCGCCTTGGCTACCGCACGACCAAGGGGCCGGGACTGAGGGCGAGGAGAGGGAGAGGGGGTGAGGAGCGGAGAGGGAGGGAGAGAGAAAGAAGAGGGAGGGAGAGAGAGAAGAGGGAAGAGAGGGAGGGAGAAATAGGGACAGTGAGAGAGGGGAGGGAGGGAGACAGGAGAGGAAGGGAGATAAGAGAGGGAGGGAGAGAGCACAGGGAGCGAGAGATGGAGGATCGTCAGGGAGAGCAAAAAGAGTGAACCAGAAGAAAACACCTGGGACAGTCTGCCAACACCCCGATCGCGCGAGTATCCTGACATCACACTCACCTCACTGGTCATGTGACTGTGCCTCTGCTCGAGGTCCCCGATCAGCTGACGCAGCCGCTCGTTCTCATTGGACAGCAGGGTGTTGAGCTGGGCGGCGACTTGCCAGACAGACCCCTCTGTGGAGACACCAGCACAGAGACGATGAGACGACTCAGCGAAAAACAAATCGACGGAAAAACGCTAGCTCTCCGCCAACACCTTGCTACCGGCCTATCTCAGAACCCCGTTCGACCGTTTCTTCCCCCACATCTCACCAGCGCCAGAGTCCGTCTCCCTCTGCAGCTGCTCCACGGTGCTCTGCAGGCAGTCGTAGATCTCCACCACACGATTGGCCTGCTTCTGGCTGGACTCCACCCTCTCTTTCAGCTCCGCCTCCATCTCCTCACTGCTGCTGCTGGCCAGCGTGGCCAGGAAGGAGGTGGCCGCCTCCCCTGAGGGGCCTGGAGGGACCAGGACAGTAAGCTACTGTGGGGGCTTCATTCAGGTCAGTAAGCTACTGTGGGGGCTTCATTAACGTGCTGCACTCCATTTGGATCCACTTCAGTGTAAGAGCATGATCTTCATCTTTATGCAAACTGAACTTCATCACAAAAACGCCTATCACCCCCCCCCCCCCCCCCCCCCCTAACATACATGCTTCAATACATTCATTTCCAAGATTGTAAGCTCCCATTATCGAACCCCCCCACCCCCACCCATCTCTTTCCAAACCTCTACCTTTGGTCCTCTCCTGGTTTGAGTCTCCATCCGGTTCAGGGGTATCAGGCTTCAGGCTCCGCCCCTCCCCAGCTGGCGTTTCCATCGGCTCGCTTCCTGATTGGTCGTACTGCCTGGCAATCAGCCTGACATTGTCATCAAACTGAAAGAGTCACACAGAGAGTGTTCGAAACGCAATGGACAATGTTATTACACGTTAGGGGATTAAATCTAGTATAAATGTAAATCCCTGTTGGCAATAGTTACCTGATTCCAGTATCTGTTGAGGATTAGTAGACTGGCATCATCCGTGGCTTGACGAGTCTCCAGCCTCTCGATTCTCTCTCTCAGCTCATCCTCTATTACCTACCCAGCATTGGTCACAAAGGAAATTAAAGGTTGTGATGCATTGGATGTCAATGCCAAAATGTGAGTGAGTGGGGTTAGGTTTGAGCGTGTTTGTCTGTGTGAGAGACTATGGTCCATACCTGTCTTTGATCGAGGGATTCTCCCAGCTTCCTGTTCTTAGCCTGGAGAGCTTTAACATCCTGCTCCTCCTATGAACAAAAAAACAGTCATGTAGTGTTAAGATTTTGTGAAGCTCAGGAAAGAAAGACACTGGAACAATCTTCAATTCTATGGGTGTCATCCTCACCAAGTTGGACACCCCTCCCAGCTTGATGACGGTCTCCACGGCGGTACTCCCCCCCGCAGTGGCACTGACACCCTGAACCACATCTTCTCCACCTTCCCGGTCCCTTCGTTTCTCAGGGGGTGCGCCCAACGAGGAAGGCCCGCCGCTGGGTTCAGACGGACGCTTCAGTCCCGACATCCTCAGTGAACTGAAACGGAGATAAACACTGAGCATATTTCGAGACATTTATCGAGAAAAACGACTCAGCAGCAAGGCTTCCACTCTGAAGAGGGTAGCAGTCTAGCCGAAATAGTTTGGAAAGCTGTGCGTGACACTACACCTAAGTATTATCATTAAATTATTCAAAATAAAGTATTAAAATAGCTATCTATGTAGTTAGCTGGTTAGCCAGGTTGCTACCCGGCAGCTAGCGCTCAGTAGCTACTTTTAGCCAGCAAGCTAGTCAATTCAAATATTCAACGGGTGGTCAAAGAGCTCTCCTAGAAATATAACTTGATCGGGGACCCTCTAATATACTCATTTGAAATGTAGCTAGTTTCACGATATTGAATACATTTTCTTTACATGCTCTTACCGATTTGATTAAAATGTTTTATGAACTGAGTCTATCTGTAGATGTTGATGCTGCGGCTTTTTCAGTGTCTTCCTGGGGCGGAAGTAGTGCTGTCAACAATGAAACTTGGACCACTCGCTATTTGATAGTGCGCCACACCCTGGTAGGAATAGCGTACTGCAGAATACCACTCGCTGATTGTGGATAGGGTCCTAATAGCAGAGAATGTCTAATATAGAATCCTTATATATCCTTTAACAGGCTCTGCCAATAGTATGAACCTGCAGAGCCGGATACCCCGGAGGCCCCGGAGAACCGGAGAGCCGCAGGTTCAGGACCGCAGTTTGAGGACCGCAGTTCTAGGACCCTGACAGCGCCACCTAGCGAATTGAAAGGCAGTGTCACTAGATCGCAACAATATATTTGAATGGTTTGCGAGGCAAGAAACAAGGAAAACTCCGGCATATGTGATGATGTTTGATGACACAATTAATATTTGAAAATATTTTCTAATATTATAGAAAGGTATAATATTTGAAAACATAATAAATATTGGATAATTAAATAAATTTAAATCACATAAAATTTGAAACAAATGTACATATTTCATAGACGTCAGATCCAGTGTAATTTGATAAAATTAAGTAAGCAAATTAAGGAAGATAAAATAGTCTAAAGAAAATGTGGAAAATATATCAATGTGATAAAATGAAGTAGGCCTAAGCAAATTAAGGAAGCTAAAATAGCCTAAAGAAGGGAGAAGTGTCACGACGTGAGGTGGGGTTGGACCCAAACGCAGGGGAGTCGGCAGGCATGGCAGAAACAAGGGTTTTATTTCTCAAAAACGGGAACAGGACAAGACAAAGACTGGACACAAAACAGAAACCTAAATACACAGAACCAAACGACACACAGGTGGACAGGGGCAGGTCCGGGGGTCGACCCGGAGGCAGGGCAGAAGGCCGGCAGCCCGGAGGCCGGAGCAGGTCCAGGGAACCACCCGGGGGCAGGACGGGCACAGGGGACAGGCACAGGGGACAGGAGGCGCCTGGGAGCGCGGACGAGGGGGCGCGGACGAGGGGGCGCGGACGAGGGGGCGCCTGGGAGCGCGGGCACGGCGGCAGGCTGCGACCAGGAGTCCTCGGGCAGAGGAGGTGGCCAGACGTCCTCTGGCGGAGGAGGCGGTGGCCGGGGCACAGGGCAGGACCGAGGCTGGGGCACAGGGCAGGAACGAGGCTGGGGTACAGGGCAGGACCGAGGCTGGGGTACAGGGCAGGACCGAGGCTGGGGCACAGGGCAAGAACGAGGCTGGGGCACAGGGCAGGACCGAGGCTGGGGCACAGGGCAGGACCGAGGCTGGGGCACAGGGCAAGAACGAGGCTGGGGCACAGGGCAAGAACGAGGCTGGGGCACAGGGCAGGACCGAGGCTGGGGCACAGGGCAGGACCGAGGCTGGGGCACAGGGCAGGAACGAGGCTGGGGCACAGGGCAGGACCGAGGCTGGGGCACAGGCCATTTGTGGTCTTGTCCTTCTGTCAGGGTGTGAGGAGGGGTTGGACCCAAATGCACGAGAGATGCGAGGCATGGTCGAAACAAGGGTTTTAATTCTCAAAAACGGGGAACAGATAGGGCACTCACAGGGACAGGTATTGTAAGGACAAGACAAAGACTGGACACAAAACAGAAACCTAAATACACAGAACCAAACGACACACAGGTGGACACAATAACGCTAACGAGAACAGGTGAAGACAATGACAGGGAAACACTAGGGCAGGGCAAAAAACTGAAACCGGGGGGGGGCACGGCTGTGGCCGTGACAAGAAGGGCAGGAAGGGAACTCGGAAGGCCATGGGGAGGAGAACCAGCAGCCGTTATAGTAGCAGCCGAAACCAGAGGAGGCGGCGTCGGTGAAGAGCTGCATGTCGTTGGGGTTGGATACAAGATCGTTATAAAAGAAAGTGATGCCGTTCCAGTGGGAAAGGAGATGATGCCAGAGCTCCAACTCCATGAGACAGGAGGCGTCCAGTGTGATGGTGTGGTGGAGCGACTGTACGGATGAAGCCAGGAGGAGGAGGTGGGATATGAAGAAGCGGCCTTGGGGGATGATGCGGAGGGCGTAGTTCAGGTGGCCGAGGAGGGAGAGGAGTTGGCGCTTGGTGCAGGTGGGAGTGATCAGGTAGTTGGAAAGAAGGAGCGTGATGCGGTCCAGTTTGTCGGTGGGGAGTGAAGCTTTGAAAGCCACGGAGTCCAGTGTGATACCAAGAAACTCCAGTGTTGTAGCTGGCCCTTCTGTCTTTTCCAGGGAGAGGGGGACACCCAGTTGTGAGAACACCGTGGTGAGTGCGTGGAGGCCTTGCGCCGGTGGGGATGAAGGGGGGCCGATGGTGAGGAAGTCGTCCAAAAGATGGACTAAGAAGGGAACCTTGGACTCATTGAGGAGGATCCAGCAGAGTGCTTCGGAGAGGCAGTCGAATAAGCGTGGGCTGCTTTTGCAGCCAAATGCCAGTCGGACGGCAAAGTGGTAGGAATCCTCCCAGCAGACCCCAAAGAAAGCCCAGTAGTCTGGGTGGATGGGAAGGACCTTGAAGGCGGTCGTAATGTCAGCCTTCGCCAGCCAGGTGCCGCGGCCGTCCAGCCGGATGAGGGAGATGGCGTGGTCTATGGTAGTGTAAGCCAGGGAGTAGTCCGGGCTGGGTATCAAGCTGTTGATGCTGGGGACGGGGCCGCGACGGGGAGCAGAGAGGTCGATCACGAGCCTCTGCTTGCCCGAGTACTTCCGGGTGGCGACATCGATGGGGCTCACCCGGTAGACAGGGAACGGGGGAGAGGCGAACGGGCCAATCATGAAGCCCTGAGACACCTCCTTGGCCAACAGGGCCGGGCCGGGCGGGCCACAACCGTACACTCCAGTGAAGGATGGGAGGGGGCGCCACACAGGGAACAGGGCAGGGCGGACCGGGCGGCGAAGACCCGGCAGTAAGTCTCGCTGTCCAGCACGCCCCAGTAGGTTGACTCGTTAAACTGCTGCAGCCGCCCTGCGGCCTCGGAGGCGAACCGGACGTGGTAGGTGTAGAAGCCGGAGCCCCCGAACCGCAGGGCAAGCTGCAGGACCAGGGCGAGGTAGTCGTCAAACTCCACACGGGAAGGGAAGGAGGAGCAGACGACGTCCCGGTACAGGGAGAAGGCGTAGGTGAACTCCGCAGGCGTGAGCTCCCGGCGCCGGGCAGGGTCGGGGTGACAGAGCAAGACGGGGCCGCAGGACCCATCGATGGTACGGGGGGCGGAAACCTGGGAGGGGAGGAGAAGGTCAGCCAGGTCCACATAATTACCCAGCAGGATGGTGGCCCGGAGGGCGGAAGACACGGGGGAAGGCCAGGAGGCAGAGGGGGCCGCAGGGCGGACCAGAGGGGCGGGCAGGGGACCGGCAGGAAGGGCAGCAGCCGGGGCCAGGGGGGTGGCCTTAGTGGAGCCACCTGCAGAGGAAAAAGCAGAACACACAGTCAGGGGAGCAGGGCCCGGAGCAGGCGCGGCCTGGACGGGGCACGCAGGGGCAGGCACGGGGCACGCCAGGGCAGGCACGGGGCTGGGGGGCGCCAAGGATGCGAGGAACGCTGCAAACAGGCCAGGAAGGTCAGCGAGGGCGGGAGCCGGAGCAGGGGCAGGGGGGGCGGGGAGAAGAGGGAGGCGGGCAAGGCAGGGGGCAGGAAGACGCCGGGGCGCGGCCCGGCAGCTGGAGAGGGGCGGAGCGGGGAGGCTGTTCGCCCCCCGAAACAGAGGGCGAACAGCCTGGCCTTGGGATCAGACGGAACGGATCCCCCGAGCCGGAGGAGGCGCTGCAGGCCAGCAATCAGAAGGCAGCGCCGGGAGGTCCGGGGTGAGGGACCGCGGGGCGGGCGGAGCCAGGCGCCGCGGAGCAGGAGACGGGGAGCGGCGCGAAGAGCCGGCGGAGGAGGGGAAGCGGGGCCCCCTGCGGTCGCGAGAGGCGAGGCCGGGAAGGCCGAGGAGAGGGCGAGGATGAGAAACCAGGGCCGGCGCAGGCAGCCGCTGAGACCGGGAGGGACGCCCGGAGCGATTCCAGTAGGAAGGCCGGGGGGGCGGAGACTGCGGGAGGCGGTCAGGCCGACATGCTAGCACAAGGATCAGAGCAACGGAAGACACTTTATACAAACCTCGTAACTTATACGGGGAGTTTGGTCGCATTCTTCCGTGCTTCCGCTAGGCTGATGCGTATGAAGTTGATTGGAGTTGGTGCGCATTCTTCCGTGCTTTTGCGAGTTGCTTGATTGGAGTAGAGGAGGAGTCTTGGTGCGCTATCTTCCTCCCGAACTTTAGTTAGTTAATCTAACTCCCTTTAGTTGTAAATGCCAAACTTCCTCAAGTCTTTATGTCACAGATGTCAGTTGGCCAGCCTATGTTGTCTGTTATTTTAGTTTGGTTTTGACTATTGTTTGCTGTGGTGTTTTCATATTGGTTGCTGTGGTATTTTCATATTGTTTGCTGTGGTGTTTTCATATTGGTTGCTGTGGTATTTTCATATTGTTTGCTGTGATTGTGTGCATGGTGTTGTGTGTGCTGTTCGACAACAAGGACGGGGGGAGGGAACTCCCCAGCTGACAGGGGCGCAGCCCATCACTGCTAAATGATCCCCAACTGATGAGAGGAACTCCTTCAAAAAGGAGCGGAGATTGAACAGAAGGGAGGATTCTACTGGGACACACGCAGGAGCACAGAGAAGCGACGATCAAAATTCCGCTGCTCCCATTCGGACTCCGGAGGCACAACCACGGCTCGTCCGATGAACGTAAAGGGAAGTACTTGAATCTCCCCTACACAGTTACTTGTCACTGTGCGAATCAAAAGTAGCCAATTATTATTGTTGTCCAGGCAGGCCTACGCACTGCAGGCGCGGAGCCGACGGCGTTCTTGGATCGGAGGGGACATACGCCAAAGTAGCCATAGGCTACGAGACATTTACATTGTTTTTAGTATTTGGACATTTTTATCCTTTATTATATCATTAAAAACATTTTCTGCATCTGTCTCTCGGCTGTGTGACTGTGGCCCAAGGATAACACCTGCTTTTAACCGTGTCACTAGTGTGACATTTACCCAAAATATCTCAGTTCAAACTCCATATTTATAGACATATTTTCTAAAAGTATACAACCAACACCAACATATTAAAACAGTCCTTCAACTCACCACATAGCCTCCTCTTATGGTCATCTCTCTCTATTCTGTGTAGAATATATACATGTCAGCTACATGTCCCAAGCTCAACAAAACAGACAAGAAAGGATTCAAACATCGCTTCTCTTGAATCTTTATTGTAGCACTGAAAGTGTGGATCATTTCAATAAGTTGTTTATTGTGAAGTAATATGTTTTAAGAAATAAGAATATCACAAACATTTCCTTTGTGTGGTGTACGTATATGGACATAATTGTTACTATCGCTTGCTGTGTCTGCCAAAATGCATGTGGTTGTAAAACAACGAATGGTGTGTATATGTAAACATTACATTCCTATTTTATGATGTCACATATACATTCAACAAACCCCACAGTGAATGGTAGAATGCGATTAACTAAAGAAAAAAACAAGTGACAAAATGCACAAAACATCAGAACATGACAACATTATTACAAAGCTGATACAACAGTTCGACGACACATTCCTCTCCGGGTGCACATATCCTAATGTTACTTTGAAATACACAAATAAACAATGAAACAATGAAATGAAATAAACTTGTCAGGTTTTGCCTACTCAACACTCAGGGTCATCGGGGTTGATAAAGCCATGTGGAGCAGGCTCTCAGTTTCACCCAGTTCCATCTCCCACACCCTGACACCGGACCCCAAATGCCAGATCTCAGATGCTGGCCCCAAGATGACATCTCACTCCAGGGTCAGACTGGGCTCTGGTATGTGAATAAGGTCCACTCTTACACTGTACCTCTCCATCTAGAAACACACAAGCACCACTAGTACCATGTTCATTCACATGGGGAAATCATTTTGTTTTGTTTCAAATGGTGGAGTTGGAGGTTGGGGCTGGGGGGCTGTAATGGTGTTAACTCAGGCATGAACTTTCCACTGTAATTGCTATCTGCCTGGCAGACAGGACCAAAATGGCAGGATATTAATGTTTCTGGACAGCCTTATCCACCTGTTCCACCCTCTACCCCTAACCCCTCTGAAATCATCTTCGGTCCTCTCTTCCAGAGTGTAACTTTTATGGCCCTCTGACATATTGTAAGTGTAAGATAATTCCTCACTGCACCTCTCCACCCCGGCCAAGCTGTGCTGTGCCATGTGCTAATGGTAACAATAAAAACTCTTCGGCTTGATTTATACTTTTACACTACCTGATCTACATATTCAGCACAATAAATCACCTAACCACTCGTAGAATTTTTAACAACCTACTTTTAATAGCGTCCTGACAGAACCACTTCCCATTCATTTATCTCTGATGATCATTTAAAAGTTGCAGAACAAATCAGTTTTCATTCCAGTGATGGTCCCTGAGTTTCTGTGAGAAATCTCTGCTGGGCCCAGATATTAATCTGCTTGGGTGCCACAAGAGTCCTAGCCCCCAATTTCCCCACGCCCACGCCACGATCAAATAGCCCTCACATTCCATTTACATTAATCAAATAAAACAATCGTGACAAATCTCTACAAAAATGGACTGTACCCATTACGAAACCACAACACAAATCTCCCTGATTTCAAAGATTCAACGTTGAAAAAGCTTTATCGTCACTCTTCTTGCAGGTGACATTCTTTCTTTCGCTACCACGGCTTCCACCTCCGTTCGCCCCCTCTCGTTAGTTGAACTGGGAGAGGAAGTAGGCCAGGTCGTAGTGGGGGGGGCAGTGGAGCCCCAGTCCCTGGCACAGGGCCAGCAGACGTTGGCGAGCGTGGGCGGCGCTGTGGTCGTCTCTCACCCCGACGTTACAGAACGGATCCTTGTACTCTCCGGAGATGAGCTCGTCCTCGGTAGCAAGCTCTTTGAGGCACAGCGCCCCCTCCTGGTGGAGCCGGCGCAGGCGCTCGGGGCTGGCCGTGCCTCGCAGCGCCTGGAGGTGCGGGGACACAACGCACATCACCCCAGCGTAGTGGCCCCGCGCCGGGAGCCCTGTGGCCGAGGGCAGCCGGGGGCGCAGGCCGCAGGCCACCATGAAGGAGGCGAGGAGGATGTCAACGGCGTATAGCTGCCGTATCCATTCGCGGAGGTAGTAGCCCGCCATGCAGGCGTTGATCTCGATGAGGCGCGGGCCGCGCTCTGTCATCTTCAGCTCCACGTTGTAGACCCCATCGCGCAGGCCGCAGCCCAGGCAGGCGTGGTGCGCAGCGCGGATCAGCTGCGCGCACTTGTCCGGGGCCAGGCCCGAGGGCATCTGGGCGGCCGTTTCCGTGAAGAGGGGCGCCCGGGTGGGGCCGTTGTCGGACACGAAGGCCCCCTCCAGGCAGCCGTCGAACAGGAGCACGTCCACGTCGTGCTCCGTGCCTCCCACGTACTCCATCAGGGTCATGGCGTTGCCCCAGCCCAGCCCGATGCCGGGATAGTCCGTCTCCTCCCGCAGGTCCCCGGCGATGCGCTCAAAGTGAGCCAGGCTCTCCGCCCGGGAGTTTACCTTCCTGACGCCCACCGCCCCGGCTCCGTACTCCAACTTCAGCACGGCGGGGAACCTGACCGCCCCAGGTCCTGGCTCTGCCTCCCCAGGTTGGGTGGTCCATGGGTCTGGTGAAGTCCATGCTTGACACCCAAACTCCCCCACAACCTCCGCATCCCCCGTCCTTCCTAAGCCCTTACCGGTGTACTGCTCCCAGGTCCGGCCCTCAACTCGAAACCCAGGCTTCAGAGGGGGGATGCAGGCCTCCAGCAGCACAGCCTCTCCAGGGAGCAGCTGGGGCAGCAGCTGGCCAACACGGGCCAGCACCTCCTCCCTGGAGCTCCTAGACAGGAAGACAGGGGGTGCAGCCGAACCTTCTGCATCACAGGCAAACCTGCCTCCGCTGCATCGAAGGACCACCTTGATAATATCACGTCGGATGAGATGGTTAAGCGTTAGCCGTTAGCACGCTAAAACAACTACATTTACATTTTACATTTAGTCATTTAGCAGACGCTCTTATCCAGAGCGACTTACAGTAAGTACAGGGACATTCTCCCCGAGGCAAGTAGGGTGAAGTGCCTTGCCCAAGGACACACGTCATTTTGCATGGCCGGGAATCGAACCAACAACCTTCTGATTAATAGCCCGACTCCCTAACCGCTCAGCCATCTGACTCCCTACTACTGTATGTTGGCCTGCCTGATTGAGGTACCCCCGGTCGTGTGTGATGTTGTGGGTTTGAGAAAATGGTGGAACATTTCCCATATACGTTTTGTTTGTCGCAATATAGGCACACAAGTCCTCTATGGGTCGATAACACTTAAGCCGAAGCCCAAACAGGCTGGACACACAATACGTACTCTGTCTGACTGCATCAAACCGTCAGACTCCAGGAAGGACTCCACCTTGTTCCTGACAGAGTTCACCTCTTCCACTCCCATTTTCAGGTGTACCACCTCCACCCCCCCCCCCCCCGTTCTGCCCTCCTCTATGCCCATCTGCCCAGGGGGTATCAGGAGGGCCAGGGTAGGTGGGCACATGATGTTGGCCTTCTGCAGCAGAACCCTGGTAACCAGGACATCTCTCCAGCACCTCCCCAGGGTTCCTGAACCTCCGGACGGGCAGTCCGTCTCCCGGGTCATATCCTCCTCCGCCCACGGGTCACATGACAGGAAGTATGTGACCTTGCGCGGAGGGTTGAAGGTAGAGAGGAAGGTGCGTCCCCCGAGGTCAAAGGTGACAGCCTTGTGGACCAGGAGGGAGGAGGATGCATGGGAGAGCCAGGAGGGAGACAGACACAGCAGGGCGTCTCCTGGAGGGGCAAAGAGATAGGGAGAGGGAGGGAGGGAGGGTCCATGGATAGGCTTCAGGTCACTCATCATAATATTGAAAGAATGGGAGTGGGGGTTGGAAGCAGTTAAGGCATTCAAAACTGAAATAAACTTTCACAAACCTTGACTTATCACATAAATTTACGTTTTTAATTTGCATTATTTATTCATTTAATCTATAAGGTAGGCTTTTGTCGATACCATCTTTTTTCTATAAATCAACTCTGATATCCTGCAGAAATAAATTACCTCCCCACACACAAAATTATTAGCTAAAATCAGGACTCTCCCAAACATCATTACCAAGTTAGAAGACATGACAGAAATCACAAACAGTGCAAACAGCAACCCAATAAAACCCTGTAGCCTCCAAATGATTAGCAAATGTTTCCTTCTAAAACTAGCACTGGTATCCTATAGTATTACCCCCCAGCTAATCATTTAATAACACCACTTACTGAATTAGCAGGAAAGGAAAAAAAACGACACTGTTCTTACTAGATGTGATGTACACACATGTATATAGTAGATATGAAGACAAACATTTCAGGAGAAAACATTAATTGCGAGGGAGTTCTACCTACTACTGAACTCCAAAGATTTCAACTGTTATTGGTCATAACACAAGAGGGTGAAAGGGCAGATATTTATGTATAAATAGAGTCAGGGACATTCTCATTTAAATGTCACCATTCAGTGACTATCAGCTTCCCATCAAACACGATTTGTCTATAGGTCAGGATTAGGTAGGCCTACAGACACAATTCTCTACTGTACGATGATGGTGTTGTTGAAAGTCCTATTGATTAGTGAATAATGTAAGTACACAGGAAATCCCAATTTCCTCCACAGTGTTTAGACTAGTGATAGCACAGATCTACTAAATCGACTATTGATTACAGACTTCACACAGCCTAATTTGGGTTGGGGTTTTGATTCGAAGGTGACAATATATGTTTCACTGACAGGTAGAAGGCATCAGGCAATGACAGGATTACAAAACCAGAAGGACTTCCAAAGAACTTTACGAACTTCCTGTTTGTGTCATGTATGCATTATATTGTCCGTGTCCGTATTTTGCGAGTATTAACAACCAGTGGCGTATTATATGTTCATTTTTTTCCCCAACTAAAGAGCACCTGTTGTGGTTTTTAACAGCTAATGATCTCCTTCACATATGTAAAGTTGGTGGGGGTTTGTTACCTGGACTTCTTTGTCCAGCCTCCAGCAGCAGAGACAGGTAGGGGAGGGGGGAGCCCAGAACACAAACACACAGCTCAGAGTGACTCACACCTGGGGGGAGAAAATCATTCATTATACATATCATCGTTATTGTAATGTGTTTTGGGGGGGGGGGGATTGGGGTTCAAATGTCATTTCAAGTGAGTCTTTCATGGGTATAGCCTATGTTTTATAATCAGTGGTGGGCCGTTATCGGCGTTAACGCGCGTTAACGCGCTGCGACTCTTATCGGCGATAAAAAAATATCGCCGTTAATCTATTCTCAAAGTTGGGTTGGGAGCTGGGTCTATTAGGCTGCAAGGTGAACCACGAAAAGTCTTTTAGAAAATGATTCCCGCTCCACAGTCTGGCATCTACATAATCTTTAGCTCATAAAAAAAAACGATTCGTGCTAAGCTACCAAAAAAAAGTTTGTCGCTGAAATTCCAGTCGATTATCGTTGCGTCTATGTTTTATGCAGAACTAGTTCGACACGTGATTGTTCTACACCAATAAGGTAGCTGCTTTTTGTCAACATGGATGGATATGTTTGGCAAATAGTGGATGGGACCTTGCACGTAACAGAAATTCGGCCCCTGACAGTGTTTTGCATGTGATACACTGCGGCTGCAAAAGTGCGTGTGAGACAGGCAGATGTTCATGTTTTTCTGCAGGACTGTGTTGCACAGACTTATGTCGTTGTTGTAATTGTGCCAACACAAAAGAAACTGAGGAACTGGGAGATAACTGTCCTGACACTGACAGTGAGGACTGAGTGTCCTTAATCTGTTATTCCTTATTCTGTTTTGTACAGTTTTATATATCATATTTCATATTTTTCATTACGATTGTTTTTATGGTTGATCAGTGTTTTCATTTGTGGAAGAATGAATGTTACAACAACACATAAGTCTGTCTCCCCCCCCCCCCCAGGTTAATGTAATAGCCTAGTTTAATAACTAATGTAATATTGCACATATTTTTGTACTATTTCCCCTAAAGCAATAAGGTTAGGCTACTTAGAGACCTTCCACTCATAAAGTATGTTCTAAATGTCATAAATGCTGCCAATTATTAATTGACGTATTAATAATTGACGTTGGTCAGTAGCCTATCGATTAAGGTACTCGAAAGCATGTACACTGTCTGCTTCATTTGAGCTTGATAGGCTTCTGTAGCAAATAATAACAATAAACCTACTATTTATTAATTAAAACTACTTCTGCATAGTAATGCACCGAAAATACAAACGTAGGCTAAGCAAAGGCAGCAATCGCTATCGAATCAACAGATGTGCAATTTAGCTAGCAGGGGAAAAATACAGATCACCAGTTAACTTAATTTAAATTAGCAAGAATATAGACTAATACAATAACAGGCTTAAATTAACTGACAAGTTAGCTATACGACTTCTCAAAGACGCACAATCTCAACTGCGGTGTGAAGCGCGTATCCATGCTATATTCTCCGACATGCACTCTAACAATCACATAGACGTCCTAAAATTTTGTACAGACCTATTTCTGATACCATGGCGGCAGAAATGTAGGATTTTGAAATTTAGAAATTTTGCCATGGCGGCAAAATAAACATAGGAAACACTAACTTGCAAGGTCCCATCCTCTTTGACAACCATATCCATCCATGTTGACAAAAAGCAGCTACCTTATTGGTGTAGAACGATCACGTGTCGAACCGTGCCACCAAAATCCTATTACGCTCTGAAGAAACTAGTTCTGCATAAAACAGACGCATCGACAATCGACTGGAATTTCAGCGACGAACTTTTTTTTGGTAGCTTAGCAGGACTCGTTCTTTTTTATGAGCTAAAGATTGTGTAGATGCCAGACTGTGGAGCGGGTTGAAACGATAACAGGGTTCACCTTACGGCCTATATAGGCTACTACGCAAGCTATGATGACTTTCACCTTGATATTTTAGCGCGGATGTATACCTAGCCTAATTGCACTGTAGGGGGCGAGAACGAGTCTTCGAACCTGTGTGTATGCCTTGTGTAAGAAATTATCACATCAAACGTGACGTGCTAACATGGATGCAGCTATGAAGCCGCCTGGTTTGCTTCAGGGAAAATGTATTTTTAAGAAGCTTCCCAATTGAAACCTCGACAAGACTAAGGTTGTTTGCACCTTGTGCTATGCGGAATTAGTTTACTGTAGGAGTTCTTCCAGTCTCAAATACCACCGAAACGCAAAGCATCCCTTAGCTAATGCGGAAGATGCCGGGCCAAGCACTGATGTAGCGCAGGGGAAGAGTCGTCGTCAAACTATGTTTGAGTGCAACCGAGGCAAGCCCGTCAGCACAGCTCTATCAGCCAAGCTAACTAATCTAATAAACAGTTAATAAACACAAGTACATCTTATTGAACATAATTTATTTTCATCACCAATTATCATAGTAGAACAGCTTTCTCAAGCAGTTTGTGATGCATTTTGGAAACAGGAGATTAGCTCCTGGTCTAATGCGCCACCTGGCTTGAGAAACCCTTTCTCAAAGACTTACTTTTAGTCATTATTTGGGTAGCACACATATTCTGAATGCCTTCGGCATAATTCAAATGAGCCATTTTAATCTAGATAAATCTAGATTAACGCCAAGATTACTGTTGTGTATCGATATTCAATTAAGTTTGTTCCCTCGGGGCATCCGTAATGCCCCACTGTTAACCCGCATTGAATGCTGGGTATCTTTGTCCTAGAAAACTTATAGTAAAAGAATACACGTTATTTCCATCACGGTCTCCTGTCCGATCATTATTTAGTTGTATTGAGTATTGAGTGTGCTATACAACAAAATTGACGATGAGGATGAGATGTTCTCACGTTTGTGTTGATTATTTTCGGTAAAAGTCAGAGTTTTAAAAGTTTTATTTTCGCGGTAAAAAGACGCAAAGAAAAGGAGGAGTTAGCTAGTGATGAATGAAGCTAGCTAGCTTCCAACGGCTCGTCAGTGAGAGTGAAAGAGGGCAGTGAGTAAAAGTGAGACGATGACTGCACTGATTGGAAATATAGGACCAATTTGAGGAATCTGTGGAACAATGGAGTTCGTACACAGAACGTTTTGAGTACTTTGTGTTAGCCAATGGAATCACAGCAGATGTGCTTGTGCCAACGTTTTTGACTGTCATGGGAGAAAAAACGTTCAATCTACTGCGCAGCCTAGTAACACCTGAAAAGCCTGGTGACAGAGGTTATGATAGTGGCTATCTTAAAAGCACATTATTCTCCCAAACCACTTATCATTGCTGAGAGATTCAGATTCCACAAGAGAAATCAAGAGGAGGGGGAATCAATAGCACAGTTTGTGGCTGTACTGAAACAGTTATCAGAACACTGTGAATTTGGACATTCTCTAAATGACACTATACGTGATAGGTTAGTGTGTGGCATGCGCAGTGGGGCAATTCAGAAACGCCTTTTGACTGAGAGTAACTTAACTTTGCAAAAAGCAATAGAAGTGAGTACTTCAATGGAAATGGCAAACAAAGATGCACAGCAGCTAAGTACATCAACCCAAGTACATAAGGTGTCTACGGATTTCAGACACAAAACTGTAGGTGGCAAGCCATGCTATCGCTGTGGGAAAACAGGTCACCAAGCAGAGGAGTGTTGGTGCAAAGTCTTAGACTGCAGAAGTTGTGGCAAAAAGGGTCACATTGAGCGTGTATGTAAAAACAAAAAGGGACAGTCAACCAGAAATACTGAACAAAGGAAAAGTCATTTCAGGAAGTACAAAAAGAGAGTGCACAAACTGGATCTCACAGAGGAAGACCAAAGTGACACCCCATCTGAAGGGGAAGAGTCTTTGCATGTTTTGTCTTTTTCAGATGATGGGCATGGATACTGGGTTACACCGCTACTGGACGGAAAGGCAGTACGGATGCAAGTGGACACAGGAGCAGCTGTATCCTTGGTGTCTGAGGTTGTATACAAGGAGAAACTACATCACCTCACGCCACAGCCAACGAAGATCACCCTGAAAACGTACACTGGTGAGACTGTACCAGTGAGAGGAATCGTGACTGTAACAGTGAAGCTCAACAAACAGAAGGTAAAGCTACCACTCTACATTGTGAAGGGCAGTCAGCCAGCTTTGCTAGGACGCACGTGGCTGGAAAAGATCAAATTAAACTGGCAGGAAATTCATATGGTTGCAAAAGTTGAGGACATAAACCTACAAGGAATATTGAGAAAACATGCTGAAGTGTTCAAGGGAGAACTTGGAAGTATTAAGGACATAACAGTTAAATTGACAGTGAAACCAAACAGCAAGCCCAAATGCTTCAAAGCCAGGCCTGTCCCATACGCCATAAAGCCAAAAGTTGAAGCTGAACTAGACAAAGTAGTCAAGAGTGAAGTACTGGACCCAGTAAGTGTTAGTGAATGGGCTACACCAGTTGTTCCAGTCATGAAGAAAGATGGAAAAATGTCTTGACAGCTGAACAATATCCATTAACCCTCATTGACGATCTGTTTGCTGGTTTAGCTGGAGGACAGAAATTCAGTAAGATAGACTTATGTCAGGCCTATCTTCAGATGCATGTTGACGAAGAGTCACAAGAACTGTTGACCATAGTGACTCACAAAGGACTGTTCAGGTACCGGAGGCTTCCCTTTGGGATCACCTCAGCCCCGGCCTTGTTCCAGAGAGCTATGGACCAGATACTGAGTGGGCTCACCGGTGTCCAGTGTTACCTCGATGACCTTCTCATCACAGGTAAAAACGAACAGGAGCACCTAAGAAACCTTGACGCCGCTCTACAGAGACTGGAGGACTACGGACTGCGGGTCCGGATGGACAAATGTGAGTTTTTCCAGTCTTCAGTTGAGTTCCTGGGGCACATTATCGACAGTGCTGGGCTGCACAAGGCACCATCTAGGTAAAAGCTGTCGAGGAAGCTCCATCCCCGCAAAATGTGAGTCAGCTGCGATCATTCTTGGGACTACTGACGTATTACGCAAAGTTTTTAGCAAACATGCTAAAACCACTGCATGAACTTTTGAACAACAACCCCCGGTGGAAGTGGTCAGACAGATGTGAGAAAGCTTTTAAGGAAGCTAAAAGAGCCTTAGTCCATTCAGAAGCCCTCACTCACTTCAACCCCGACTTGCCACTACAGTTAGCGTGTGACGCATCGCCTTATGGTGTTGGTGCTGTGATCTCACACATAATGCCATCAGGGGAAGAAAGGGCAATTGCTTTCGCATCACAGACTTTAAGCAAAGCAGAGAGCAATTATGCACAGATAGAGCGTGAAGCACTCTCTATAATATTCGTAGTAAAGAAATTCCACCAGTTTCTGTTTGGAAAACGATTCACGCTGCTCACAGACCATAGACCACTCACTTCCATCTTTGGTCCCCACACTGGAATTCCATCGCTCGCAGCCAACCGCATGCAGCGATGGGCCTTACTGTTGTCTGCTCACCAGTATGACATCAAGTACAGAAGAGCTGAGCAGCACTGTAATGCAGACGGCCTCTCAAGGCTTCCCTTACCTGTCTCACACACGAAGCACTCCCAGGCTGAAATCTTCTACTTCAAGGAAGTGAGCAACGCCCCAGTTACCTCAGCCCATGTGAAGAAGTTCACCCACACTGACCCACTGATGTCTGAGGTCATGGACATTGTCACTCATGGGAGAGAAGGAGAGCTGTCAGACAGCCTAAAGCCTTACCTGGTGAGGAGGAACGAGCTCACAGTTCAGGCTGGATGCTTGTTATGGGGTTTTCGAGTCATCATCCCGCCGCCACTGAGAAGGCAGGTGCTTGAGCAACTCCATTCAGGGCACTGTGGCATGGTGCGAATGAAGGAGATTGCGCGCAGCTACTTTTGGTTGCCAGGCTTAGACGCAGCTATCGAAGACAAGGCCAAGTCATGTTCTGCATGTCAAAAGATGAGAAACATGCCTCAGCTAGCGCCACTACACCCATGGGACTTCTCAGAGGAGCCTTGGCAGAGAGTCCACATAGACTTTGCAGGTCCACTGGAGGATCGTATGTTCTTAGTCGTAGTTGACGCACACAGCAAATGGCCAGAGGTCACCATAATGAAGAGCACTTCATCAGAGAGAACCATCGAAGAGCTAAGGTCCATCTTCAGTCGCTTTGGATTGCCCACGCAACTTGTTAGCGATAATGGCCCGCAACTGGTGTCTGGAGAGTTCCAGTCATTCATGGAAGCAAACGGAATCCAGCACATCAAGGCAGCTCCCTATCATCCTGCCACAAATGGCCTAGCGGAAAGATTTGTGCAGACAATGAAGCAAGCTCTAAAATCATCACAAGGAAACGGATCGCTCAACAAGCGCCTGAGCACCTTCCTGTTGACCTACAGAAACACCCCCCGTGCTACAACCAAAGTGGCCCCTTCGTTGGCCATGATGAAAAGGCAACTGCGCACACGACTCGACCTTCTGAGACCACTGAAGACTAAGCAGGTCGTACAGACGCAACAAAGAGCACAGGTGGAGAGACGGAGCAAAACAAAAGACAGAAGCTTCAGAGCTGGAGAGAGAGTTCTTGCTCGGAACTACTGTAAAGGTCCAAAGTGGATACAAGCAACAGTTGTCGCACAAACAGGCCCTGTGTCCTACACAGTTCTAACACCAGAGAACATCATCTGGAGGAGACACGTGGATCAACTGTTGCCAGGAACCAACCTCAGTGATGACTCAGGTCAAATGGCAAACCCAGAACAGCTACTGGAGCCATTCCATGGGTTTGAGCCATCATCTGAACACCCACTACAGCAACCTAGAAAGATGGAAAGTGTTCCCCACTCACCTGAAACAGTGGGTGTGCCTACTCAGGGTACTGATGCACCCCAGTCTGGGCATACACCATCACCACTCAAACTCAGAGACAGTGGGACTGTAGACTTACTTGTACGTCGTCATTACCCCACAAGAGAACGACAACCCCCTGACAGATTGAACCTGTAATCTAGAGACTAACCTCCAACAGTGGGGCAGAATACACCCCAAGGTTAAGTCTGGGAATTGAGGCAGTCTACCCTCTTTCCCTAGTTCAGGAAATGTTATTTTGTTAATTTGGTAAATGTTATTTTAGCTCAGCTTTCCTCAGTTCCAGCTTCGTGAAGATGGTGGCTCCATAGAGGGGAACGAATGCCGAACTCAGAAGGGGCAGAGGGTACCGGTTTCGGGAGACAACGGCGCTCAGCCCCCGGTAGTCAATACACGGTCGCAGTGTTCCATCCTTCTTCCCCACAAAGAAAAAACCTGCTCCCAGCGGGGACGAGGATGGACGGATGATGCCTGCAGCCAGAGAATCCTGTATGCAAGTCTCCATTGCATCCATTTCAGCCCGGGAGATGTTATATAGTCGACTACTGGGGAGTGGTGCGCCAGGGAGAAGGTCAATGGTCAGGTCATAAGGGTGGTGGGGGGGCAGGGACAGAGCACTTTGCTTGCAGAAGATCGGGGCCAGACCATGGTACCCCAGGGGTATAACCGACAGATCTGGTGGGGTAACGACTGGCGGTGGCTTGAATGGCTCAGGAGGACGTGCGGATCCGAGGCACTGCTGGTAGCAGCGCGTGCACCAGGATGTGACCTCTCCCACTACCCAGTCAAAGAGGGGATTGTGGAGCCACAACCACGGGTGGCCTAAGACTAGGGGTGACAGGGGGCAGTCCATGATGAGCAACTGGATGGACTCGTGCTGGTTGCCAGAGAGGAGAAGCCGAGGCGGAGCGGTCCGACGCTCGATGACTGCGATACGTCCACCACTCAGCCCCCTGGTGCCGAGTGCACCAACTGGGCGTAAAAAAGTTGGTCTTAACTCCTACGTCGGTCTAAGCTACGTCCGACGTTGTGATTTGAATTTACACCGAGTGCACCAAGTTTGACAGACCACGGCCGTAGCTACGCCTGGTTTTAAGATATAATAATAATAATATAATAATAATAATATCAACACAAACAAACAGAAACAATCAGCTTGGAAATCGATCACCAATAAAATTAACTGTGGATTTGTGCGATCACGGACAACTTTTTCTCGCTTTAATGCCCTTTCCATATGTTGTTATAAACAAGACGCGCTGCATGTGCGATCAAACTGTTGTACATTATAATTACCATGGATATTAGTCCGATTTTCCAACTTACGCCTGCTCCCCACTAGGCGTAAAATGTACACCCAGGTGCAGCACATAAAGGGCTTAAGTCTAACTGGTGCACTAGTCGTAACTTTAAGTTAGTCGTAACTTTCAGTTCTACGTCGGACGTAGCGTTACACCCAGGCATACGCCCAGCCGGTGCACTTGGCTCCAGGTGACTACTGGAGGGATGACACATGTCCACCCCCAGCTGTCCGGCCAATTCCCGGTCGATGAAGTTACCCTCCGCTCCCGAATCGATGAGGGCCTGTAGGGGTAACACGGAAGTGCGCCATGTGAGGGTGGCATCGATCAGGGGTCAAGATCCTGAGGACGTGTCGGCTCGGCCCGTCAGCAGTCCCCTCTCTACCGACGGGCGCGCCCGTTTCCCGGGCAGTTGGGGCAGGCGGAAAGGACATGAATAGGTTTAGAAACAAATGGTGTGTGTGTCCCAGGTCTCCCCAGGAGGGATGGGGGGAGTGACACAGACAGGCCTGTCTAACTAGCAGTTTCTGACCTCCTGACCACCAAAATGATGGTCTGTTTGACCCTTCTCAGTATGCAAGGGAATCACACTCCCCCATGCTGAGACAGCCTCAGCTGCCCAACAACTAAAGGGGGTCAGGGGTCAGGCCATCCCAGTGAGGGTCAGCAGTGGTAACATCTAATGATCTACTCCAGACTGACCAGACCCCCCCCCCCCCCCCTTGCAACAACGGTTTGTCGCCTGACTGAGCTAGTAGTCTTTCACTCCAGTGCTGCAGGCCCGAATGACCAGAATGAGTTCCATGCTTGCTCCTCGTGTGAGGCCATTTTTAGAACCAGTTACACCTGTAATCTAAGATTTTTCATGTAGCCTACTATGTTTTAAACACAATGGTCGCATCTCATGGTCGCTTCCTGACTCACTTGCACATTCCAGAGCTCGAACTAAAGTCCACTGGCCTTAATTGCAATAATTCTGTAATAATTATCTTTCATAAACACCACTTTAAAAAGCTAGGCCACCAAACACCTAACAGTTTGGGCGGGTATGGTATTTATACTGAAGAGAGGTTAAACCAATGAATGTTACACACTTTGAGTACCTCGTAGTTCCCTTCGGACTGTCCAACGCTCCAGCAGTGTTTCAAGCTCTAGTCAACGATGTTCTCCGGGACATGCTCAACCGTTTTGTATTTGTCTACCTCGACGACATACTGGTCTTCTCACGCACCCTCACCGAACACGTCCAGCATGTGCGTCAGGTTCTCCGATGCCTCTTGAAGAACCGGCTCTACGTCAAGCTTGAGAAATGCGAGTTCCACGTCACCTCTGTCTCCTTCCTGGGCCACATCGTCGCCAAGGGGCGGATGGAGATGGACCCCGCCAAGGTGGTTTCTGTGGCCGAGTGTCCAGCCCCCAACAATCGCAAGCAACTTCAGCGTTTTCTCGGATTCGCCAACTTTTATAGGAGGACGTGTCGGCTCGGCCCGTCAGCAGTCCCCTCTCTACCGACGGGCGCGCCCGTTTCCCGGGCAGTTGGGGCAGGCGGAAAGGACATGAATAGGTTTAGAAACAAATGGTGTGTGTGTCCCAGGTCTCCCCAGGAGGGATGGGGGGAGTGACACAGACAGGCCTGTCTAACTAGCAGTTTCTGATCTCCTGACCACCAAAATGATGGTCTGTTTGACCCTTCTCAGTATGCAAGGGAATCACACTCCCCCATGCTGAGACAGCCTCAGCTGCCCAACAACTAAAGGGGGTCAGGGGTCAGGCCATCCCAGTGAGGGTCAGCAGTGGTAACATCTAATGATCTACTCCAGACTGACCAGACCCCCCCCCCCCCTTGCAACAACGGTTTGTCGCCTGACTGAGCTAGTAGTCTTTCACTCCAGTGCTGCAGGCCCGAATGACCAGAATGAGTTCCATGCTTGCTCCTCGTGTGAGGCCATTTTTAGAACCAGTTACACCTGTAATCTAAGATTTTTCATGTAGCCTACTATGTTTTAAACACAATGGTCGCATCTCATGGTCGCTTCCTGACTCACTTGCACATTCCAGAGCTCGAACTAAAGTCCACTGGCCTTAATTGCAATAATTCTGTAATAATTATCTTTCATAAACACCACTTTAAAAAGCTAGGCCACCAAACACCTAACAGTTTGGGCGGGTATGGTATTTATACTGAAGAGAGGTTAAACCAATGAATGTTACACACTTTGAGTACCTCGTAGTTCCCTTCGGACTGTCCAACGCTCCAGCAGTGTTTCAAGCTCTAGTCAACGATGTTCTCCGGGACATGCTCAACCGTTTTGTATTTGTCTACCTCGACGACATACTGGTCTTCTCACGCACCCTCACCGAACACGTCCAGCATGTGCGTCAGGTTCTCCGACGCCTCTTGAAGAACCGGCTCTACGTCAAGCTTGAGAAATGCGAGTTCCACGTCACCTCTGTCTCCTTCCTGGGCCACATCGTCGCCAAGGGGCGGATGGAGATGGACCCCGCCAAGGTGGTTTCTGTGGCCGAGTGTCCAGCCCCCAACAATCGCAAGCAACTTCAGCGTTTTCTCGGATTCGCCAACTTTTATAGGAGGTTCATCCGGAACTACAGCCAAGTAGCTGCACCACTCACTTCCCTCACCTCTACGGCCGCTCCGTTCACCTGGACCCCGGAGGCAGAGGCCGCCTTTCAGGAGCTGAAGTCCCGGTTCATCTCCGCTCCTATTCTAACCCAGCCGGACCCCGCTCTCCAATTCATCATGGAGGTGGACGCCTCTGACACGGGAGTGGGAGCGGTGCTCTCCCAGCGTTTACCGACCGACCAGAAGGTACATCCTTGTGCCTTTTTCTCACGAAGGATGACACCTCCCGAGAGGAACTATGATGTGGGCAACAAGGAACTGCTTGCCGTGAAGTTGGCGTTAGAGGAGTGGCGCCACTGGCTGGAGGGGGCTGACCAGCCATTCATCGTCTGGATCGATCACAAGAACCTTGCCTACCTCCAGACGGCCAAGTGCCTAAACTCCCGCCAGGCCCGGTGGGCCTTGTTCTTTGGAAGGTTCCACTTCCACCTAACCTACCGTCGCAGTTCCCGGAATACCAAGCCAGATGCCTTATCTCGCCTTATCTCCTACATGGCCCCCATGAAGGAGAGGCTACTACGGGACATATTCTGCCTCCCTCCTGTCTTGTAGCGAGGGTTACGTGGGACATCGAGTCGGCAGTCGCTCAAGTGCATCAACCCGACCCTGGCACAGGTCCACCCAACCGCCTTTTTGTTCCCGATGCAGTCCGGACCCCGGTCCTGCAATGGGCGCACTCTACTCACCTTACCTGCCACCCAGGCATGTCCCGTACCTTGGCTTTCGCATGTCAACGATTCTGGTGGCCCACCATGACAGCGGACACACGCTCCTTTGTGTCAGCCTGCGCCACCTGCGCACGGAGCAAGACATCTACCCATCCTCCAGCGGGTCTCCTACGCCTTCTACCAGTTCCCGGCTGACCCTGGTCCCACATCGCCTTGGACTTCGTCACCGGCCTTCCACTCTCTGACGGAAGAACCACCATCCTCACGGTGGTAGACCGCTTCTCCAAGGCAGTTCACCTGGTTGCCCTACCCAAGCTTCCGTCATCCAAGGAGACTGCCAACCTTCTGGTTACCCACGTGTTCCGCCTCCGTGGACTCCCGGTAGACATTGTGTCTGACCGGGGTCCCCAGTTCACCTCCCGGGTCTGGAAGGCCTTCTGCACAGCCATTGGAGCCACGGTCAGCCTGTCCTCTGTGTACCACCCCCAAACCAATGGCCAGTCGGAGAGGGTGAACCAGGAGGTGGAGGCAGCTCTACGCTGCGTCACAACTGCTAACCCTTCTTCCTGGAGCTCGCATCTCGCCTGGGTGGAATACGCCCACAACACCTTGCTCAATGCCTCCTCTGGCCTCTCCCCCTTCCACTGTTCTCTGCCCAGGAGGAGGAAGTGGCAGTTCCCTCTGTCCAAGCACATATCAGCCACTGCCGACGAGTTTGGGAGCGCACCCGCTCCGCCGTGCTCCATACGGCGGCTTGGTCCAAGAAGCAGGCTGATCGGCATCGCACCCCTGCTCCTACCTATACCCCGGGGCAGAAGGTATGGCTTCGGGCGAAGGACTTGCCCCTCAAGGTGGACTCTAGGAAGCTGGCACCGCGCTTTGTGGGACCTTTTGTGGTGGAGAGGCTAGTCAATCCCTGTGCTGTTCGTCTCCGACTTCCCGCCTACCTCCGGGTGCACCCGGTGTTCCATACCTCCCAGGTCAAGCCTGTGTCCTCTAGTCCCTTGTACCCACAGGCTCCAGCCCTGCCTCCTCCTCGCATGATCAATGGCCATCCCTCGTATACGGTCCGGCGGCGGGGTCGCGGCTTTCAATATCTCGTGGACTGGGAGGGCTACGGTCCTGAGGAGCGCTCATGGGTCCCACGCTCTCGCATTCTGGACCTGCGGATGGTTCGAGCCTTCCATCGGGCCCACCCGGCTTCTCCCGGTCGGTCGCCTGGAGGCGCCCGTAGAGGGGGGGATGCTGTCATGTCTCCGGCCTAGGCCAGACCGGGTTTTAGTCTGTTCCGTCTGTTTATTCCAGGTCCAGTCATCCATTCCGTTTCTTCACTCCCTCCCGGTAACTCCTCGACCTACGGTCTCGGTTAACAAACATTTTAACAAATCTCGGTTTACAAAGGCGTTTGCAGACCTGTTGAGGAGTAAACATTTGCTGTTTACTGTAGGAGTTCTTCCAGTCTCAAATACCACCTAAACGCAAAGCATCCCTTAGCTAATGCGGAAGATGCCGGGCCAAGCACTGATGTAGCGCAGGGGAAGAGTCGTCGTCAAACTACTATGTTTGATTGCAACCAAGGCAAGCCCGTCAGCACAGCTCTATCAGCCAAGGTAACTAATCTCAAGTACATCTTATTGAACATAATTTATTTTCATCACCAATTATCATAGTAGAACAGCTTTCTCAAGCAGTTTGTGATGCATTTTGGAAACAGGAGATGAGCCCCTGGTCTAATGCGAGAAACCCATTCTCAAAGACTTACTTTTAGTCATTATTTGGGTAGCACACATTCTGAATGCCTTCGGAGGAATTCAAATGAGCCATTTTAATCTAGATTAATTCCAAGACTACAGTGAGATTAATGTAGATGTAAAAAATTTATCTATGCCCACCACTAGTTCAGACTCTAAGTACTCCCCCCCCTCCCTCCCTCTCTCGGCTCTCTACTCAGAGAGAGAGAGAGAGAGAGATCCATTCAAGAGAAGCAGCCACAACAAAAATGAGCTCCTAAAAATCTTTTAAAAATGGACCAAAAAGTGAGACAGAGAGCGTAAATAACTCTAAGAATATAAATAATAGAAAGGGCATAACCTTCTCCTATATAGTACTGGTATAAAAAGATACCCATCTCAAAATAAGAATAAGAAGAGAAGAGAAACTAGCTCCAGCAGTGAACAACATTCAAGTGTCAACAACCAACCCAACAACCAACAACCAACCCATCACCAGCTAGTTACTGGACAAACAGAGGCAAACCTAACCCAAAAGATACTATCACAGAAGTCAAGAAGACAAACAGAAACCTGGTAAAGTTAAAAGGTCTTTCTTGGTCTACATAACAAGCAATTGAACAAGCAAAACAAACAAGTTAACATTGTTGCTAGCTTTGACAGTTGGCTAGCTAGAGAACCATAAACAATACCTGATTACCATGACAACCAACAATGCAGGTAGCAGTGCACAGCACAGCAGCTAGCTTAGAGATAAAATACCCTACAAACTGTACAAGTCTAAATGCTAGGAAAAAGCACAAAGAAAAGACCTTACATGACCATCCCCACACTCTCTTTGCCGACTACGTCCAGCAAAATAATAGAAGGACCAAGAACAATATTATATTCTACACTGGATGTTTTAAAGCCTGGAAGATAATCTTATGTAAACACTATCAACATGTACTAAAAGAGGACATTGGAAGAGGTGGCAGACTCACAATATGTGAAGATGAGAACTTGGCCAATGACAACCCAGTACTGAAAATTACTTACTACACTAAGGGTACAGTCCTCCTACAGGGAACCGAGGACAACCTGAATGATTTAGAAACAGTTTTTTCTTCTCTAAAGGCAGAGGTAGAAAGTCAACAAACTCTCATCTCTGACAGTGACGGGGACCCAGTGACAGAGATCACTACTAACATGACTGACCCTGCTCCACCCAGTGACACCAAACAAGTGATGGAAAGCTTAGCCCTACTTGAGATGAACTTTGCTGAATTCAAAGAGTTCACCCAGGCCAGGCTCATTAAACCATCAAGCAGCTCCATCCAGCAGCTCAAAGAAGAGATCCAGAAAATCAAGACAGAGAGCCGGACGACAATCTCAGACCTCAGAAGAACACTGAAAGAGCTGGAGGAAGAGAACAGAGTCCTCCGTGGGCAGATGTCAAAACAAAAGGAAGATGCAGAGAAGAAAGAGGTCAAAATCATCCATCAGTCATCTGCAGTCCCTTGAAGGTCAACTCCATCAGATCCAAACCACCATCTCAGACACCACGGCCTGCCATCATCATGCTGCCCCTCACCCTACCTCCTGCCTACAAACAGGACCCAATGAGGTTATCTCTGAACGGTCCCCTGACCCTAAACCTGACGAGAACCATGCACAAGAGGCCACACAACAGACCTTTAACCCTCCTATCCCCCCCACTCCAGAGGAGCAAGGTCCAGAGGTGGTTCTCCTGATGGACTCCAACGGAAAATACATTGACACAAACAAACTCTTTCCTGGACAAAGTGTACTATACAAACGATGTAGAAACACAGGTCAGGCCTTGCAGCTGCTTAACCATCATATCCTTGGGAACCCACAACTCATCCTGATCCATACTGGTACAAATGACCTCAACTCCCTTCGCCACGGCACGGCTACAGCAATAAGGAAAGTAGCCGAAAAGGCCTGCAGAGAATTTCCTGACTCACGAATTGTCATATCAACACTGCTACCCCGCACTGACACCCCCCCACACGTAATCCACTACATCAACACAGAGATCAGCAGAGGATGTGCAGCCCTTCCAAACATCTACCTCGCCCACCACCAGACCATCGGTACCTGGGACCTCTACGATGGACTGCATCTCCACGGGGAGGGAGTAAAGTTATTCGCAAAGACCCTAAAAGACGTTGCCTTGGGTCGCAGTCTAGGAACCCCCCCCCCCCTCGACCCTAGAAGAGGAGGCCACTATGGACCGCCCCCTCCCCAACACCACAGATACATCCCCCAGCCTCGGGGAGCACGCAACAGCAGAGGGGCACCTACTGACCCACGCCCCACCACCTCCTCCTCAAACCTGCACCCAGCTGCCATAAGGACCAGCCAGACCTTCTGCTCAAACCTGCATCCAGCTGCCATAAGGACCAGCCAGAGAGCACCTCCCACTACAAAAACCCCCCAACGGCTGAGCCAGCGGAGCTACTCTGCTGCCCTCGCCCAACCTGCACCCACGGGCTCATCAGAACTGGGAGAGATCAAAAACATGCTCCACTACTTATGTAGCAGACTGGCAACAAACTGAGAGCAGCCACATTTACATTTTGAGAGAAAGTAAGGAGGTTAAGGATTTCCTTTTGTAAATAATAATAATAATATATATATATAAATAATAATAATATAAATATATAAAAAATAATAATAATGAAATAAAGAGGTTAAAACAAATTATATAATTTGTTTTAACCTCTTTATTTCATTATTTTACTTATTAATTTATTTTCAAATTTTAATTTTTATTCTTATTTTGTATTATTTTTAAATTATTATTTTATTATTTACATGTATTTATTTATATTTAATCTATCCATTTACAGAGCTACATTTATATCCTGTCTCACGAAAAAAGGTTATTTTTGCTAATTTAATGAGTTCATTTCACATAAGCTGTTGGAACATTCAGGGCCTCTATTCTTCAGCCTTAGGTGTGAAGAGTACAGATGCTGAATTCCTAAAATCTATTGAAAATGTTGACATCCTTATCCTAACAGAAACCTGGTGCAATGCAGACATAGAAACCTACTGTCCATCTGGATATTATGAAGTCTCAGTACCCTCATTAAAACTGAGCACTGTCCACCAGGGTAGAAACTCTGGTGGAATTTTGGTATGGTACAAAGGAAACCTGGCCAACCACATTGCTGTAGTCAAACAAGGGAAGTCACACGTTTGGTTAAAACTACAAAAACTTAGCAGCATAGAAAAAGATATATACCTTTGTGCAATTTATATCCCCCCTGCAGAATCCCCCTACTACAATGAGGATATCTTTAACCTCCTCCTCACAGAAATTAGCCATTTCCAGTCACAAGGAAATGTGCTGCTGTGCGGAGACCTGAACGCAAGGACAGGAACTGAACCTGACCATATAGACCCGCAGGGCAACAACCATGTGTTTGGCCTAAGTCCTCTTTACATGACACCAAGCATAACTCAAAGGAATAGTCTAGATGGGGTAGTAAATAAATAGTGGGAGGGAATTAATACATATTTGTCGCACCTCAAGCCTGTTCTTCCTAAATGGCAGAATCAGAGGGGACTCCTTAGGGAGGTACACATACTCCTCAACACTAGCAAGCAGCGTAGTAGACTATGCAGTCACAGACATGGACCCCTCCTCCTTCAATGCATTCACTGTAAGACAGCAAAGCCCACTCTCAGACCACAATCAAATCAATGTGTTCCTGAAAAAGCCAAATTGCAATAATGGCACAATGACTGATCCCTCTAAACTGTACAAACTTAACCAGCCCTACAGATGGGACACAGACAGTGCCAACAAATTCACATTAGCCTTAAATTCAACAAAAATTACCAACAAAATGTAATGCTTTTGTGATCAAAATCAATATGATACTGATCAAGAGGGTGTTGAGATGGCCGTGAGCGAAATAAACTATATCTTTCACAATGCTGCAAAAGAAGCTGGCCTGCAGAAAGTAAATATTAAACCTAACAAAATTAAAAAAGAGAAATGGTTTGATTATGAGTGCAAAAAAAGAGAAAGGAACTCAGAAAATACTCAAACTTGAAACACCTCCAGCCAGAGGACCATGTCCTACGCCTGAGGTACTGCGAAATCCTCAAACAATATAAACAAACTATTAAAAAGAAAAAGCTCAATTATATGTATAAAACCCTTACTGATATAAAACAGTCAATTGACCAAAACCAATTCTGGGAAAGGTGGAATAACATGAACACCTCAAGAGCAGTGGTACCACCTATCCAAAATGGGGAAATCTGGAAAAAAACACTTTGAAAGCCTATACGAAGAAATCCCACTAGCAAGTATGAACCAAAACCTAACAATCAAACAACTAAGAAAACTAGAAGCAACCATTAAGAACAACCAAAACCCACTTGATTTCCTGATTACAAAGGAAGAATTGGTAACAAAGATCCAGTCCCTGAAAGCCAAAAAGGCCTGTGGTCCCGACCGCATTAGAAATGAAATGCTTAAAAGTAGCTCTCTAGAAATGCAGACAGGAGTACTCAAGTTATTCAATATAATACCCAAGTCTGGACACTTTCCTAGCATCTGGAATCAAGGCATTATAACACCTATTTATAAGAGTGGAGACAAATGTGACCCCAACAACTACAGAGGTATCTGTGTGAGCAGTAACCTGGGGAAGCTATTCTGTAGTATCTTAAACAACATAATTCTAAACTTCCTTAACGAACACAGTACACTCAACAAAAATCAAATTGAGTTCCTTCCAAAATATCGCACCACAGACCACATTTACACCCTACATACACTAATTGAAAAAAATGTACACCAAACGAAAAATAGCAAAATATTTACCTGTTTTGTGGACTTTAGAAAAGCCTTTGATTCCATCTGGCATGAGGGACTCTACTACAGACTCCTCCAATGTGGCATTGGAGGGAAGACATTTGACATAATCAAATCTATGTACTCAGGCAACAAATGCAGTATTAAAATTGGAGACCAACACACAAATTCTTTCTCTCAAAAGAGGGGTGTCCGCCAGGGTTGTAACCTAAGCCCCACTCTATTTAATATCTTTATCAATCAACTAGCAGAGACCCTTGAACAATCAACTGCACCCGGCTTCCCTCTCCATGACACAGAAATCAAATTCCTGTTTTACGCAGATGATCTGGTTCTGATGTCACCCACAAAAGAAGGGCTACAACAGCAACTGGTCTTACTGGAAGAATACTGCCAAAATTGGGCCATGGAAGTCAATACAAAAAAGACTAAAATCATGGTCATACAAAAAAAGAGGCACATATTCACACTGGGAAACAAAACTATAGAACACACAATGAGTTATACATACAGTTAGGTCCATAAATATTTGGACATTGACACAATTTTCATCATTTTGGCTCTGTATACCACCACAATGGATTTGAAATGAAACAATCAAGATGTGCTTTAAGTGCAGACTTTCAGCTTTAATTTCAGGGTATTTACATCCAAATCAGGTGAACGGTGTAGGAATTACAACACATTTTATATGTGGCCCCCCCCTTTTTAAGGGACCAAAAATAATTGGACAAACTAACATAATCATAAATCTAATTGTCACTTTTAATACTTGGTTGCAAATCCTTTGCAGTCAATGACAGCCTGAAGTCTGGAACCCATAGACATCACCAGACGCTGGGTTTCGTCCCTGGTGATGCTCTGCCAGGCCTCTACTGCAACTGTCTTCAGTTCCTGCTTGTTCTTGGGGCATTTTCCCTTCAGTTTTGTCTTTAGCAAGTGAAATGCATGCTCAATTGGATTTAGGTCAGGTGATTGACTTGGCCATTGCAGAACATTCCACTTCTTTGCCTTAAAAAAATCTTTGGTTGCTTTCGCAGTATGCTTCGGGTCATTGTCCATCTGCACTGTGAAGCGCCGTCCTATGAGTTCTGAAGCATTTGGCTGAATCTGAGCAAATAATATTGCCAGAAACACTTCAGAATTCATCCTACTGCTTTTGTCAGCAGTCACATCATCGATAAATACAAGGGAACCAGTTCCATTGGCAGCCATACATGCCCACGCCATAACACTACCTCCACCATGCTTCACTGATGAGGTGGTATGCTTTGGATCATGAGCAGTTCCTTCCCTTCTCCATACTCTTCTCTTCCCATCATTCAGGTACAAGTTGATCTTGGTCTCATCTGTCCATAGGAAGTTGTTCCAGAACTGTACAGGGTCTTTTAGATGTTTTTTGGCAAACTCTAATCTGGTCTTCCTGTTTTTGAGACTCACCAATGGTTTACATCTTGTGGTGAACCCTCTGTATTTACTCTGGTGAAGTCTTCTCTTAATTTTTGACTTTGACACAGATACGCCTACCTCCTGGAGAGTGTTCTTGATCTGGCCAACTGTTGTGAAGGGGTTTTTCTTCACCAGGGAAAGAAATCTTCTGTCATCCACCACAGTTGTTTTCCGTGGTCTTCCGGGTCTTTTGGTGTTGCTGAGCTCACCAGTGCGTTCTTTCTTTTTAAGAATGTACCAAACAGTTGATTGAGCCACACCTAATGTTTTTGCTATCTCTCTGATAGGTTTGTTTTGATTTTTCAGCCTAACGATGGCTTGCTTCACTGATGGTGACAGCTCTTTGGACTTCATATTGAGAGTTGACAGCAACAGATTCCAAACACAAATACCATACTTGAAATGAACTCTAGACCTTTTATCTGCTCCTTGTCAATGAAATAACGAACTCCCATGAGGGAATAACATACACCTGGCCATGGAACAGCTGAGCAGCCAATTGTCCAATTACTTTTGGTCCCTTAAAAAGGGGGGGGGGCACATATAAAATGTATTGTAATTGCTACACCGTTCACCTGATTTGGATGTAAATACCTTGAAATTAAAGCTGAAAGTCTGCACTTAAAGCACATCTTGATTGTTTCATTTCAAATCCATTGTGGTGGTATACAGAGCCAAAATGATGAAAATTGTGTCAATGTCCAAATATTTATGGACCTAACTGTACCAAGGCCTACAAATGACAGCCTCTGGTAGCTTCCGCTTGGCAGTAAATGCACTTAAAGAAAAAGCTTGTAGAGCTTTCTATGCAATAAAACAACGATTTTATAAAATAACCATCCCAATTAATATCTGGTGTAAAGTATTCAACAGCATCATTAAGCCTATTGCTCTCTACGGCAGTGAGATATGGGGCCCACTCAGCCATCTAGACTTCAACAATTGGGAAAAGCACCCAATAGATATTCAAAGAAAAACCCCCACAAACGCATGTCGTGCAGAATTAGGCCGATTCCCACTAACATTAGAAATCCAGAAAAGATCATTAAAATTTTACACCCATTTAAAATCCAGTCCTGAGGAAACCCTCCAATCTAAAGCCCTTGCAGTCCATGAAGGTAACCCTGAGAGGAGCCCCCTGTGCCAGCTGGTTATGAGACTAACAAACCAGGTATCGCCCGGCACACCTCCTTCCCCTTTACTAACACCAAACAGAATAAAACTAATCACAACAGAAAACAAAAACTCCTACCTAGAACACTGGGAAAAAGAAACCAAGACACAAAACACATTAGACTGCTATCGGGGCCTAAATAGAAAATATGAAATGGCTGAATACCTATATATTGTCAAGGATATAAAGCAAAGACAGCTTCTCACAAAATACAGAATGAGTGACCACACCCTTGCAATCGAAAAATAAATTTACAATTTCTGTAGGTAAGGGCCCATTAGCAATACCAAAGAAAGATTTTTTTACGGCGATCTGGGAAATGTAGTTCTTTTTAAACTCTTTATTTTAAACATCTTTGTCAACAATTACAATTAAAATATACATACAAGCCATAAATTATCAATACTCGACAAGTCAACATTTAACTGTCTTTATATGTAACCTTCACTTAGCATTATTTAACATCATCATCTTTGAAAGTGGTTCCGAAATTGTAAAGTGTCAATATTGGTCTAAATACAAAATCCCAGGCAGGGAGTTGTATTTAGTCCCAAGTTAAATCCTTAACAACAATAGTAAGTAAAAAAAATATCATTAAGGAATTTATCAACTATGTACATAAAAGCAAATTTCATGTATTTTACCTTTTCATGTCTCTTTGAAATGTATGCCCGACATAAGGTCTAGTCCAGCAGGGTGAAAATTAAAATGTTGTCATAGGACTACACCAAATACCTAATTGGAAAGGTCTTGATCAGGAGAGTAACACAATGCCAGTCTGAAGGCTCTACTTGGTTTCTGATGTGAAATATGGAACTTGGACTTTTAGCCCAAAATGTGGGATTCTAGGTGGTGCTGTTTTGTCCCCTGTTGGTACTGGGGGTTGGGAGTTTGAGTTCCTTTATGGTGTATATAGTCATGGCTTGGTACAGTGAATAATTGGGGTTAGTTAAACACAATCGTTCAACTTCATAACCCTAGTCTCAACAGATGTATGCAGTATGGTATAAAATATATAAAAATGCTGTGCAGCGGAGCGCCTGCAGGGGGTGTTCCTCCGATTACCACGTAGAAGTTGCACACCAGGGTTGCCACTTCACAGAAGGTGCCATCCGGTCTGTTGGACTGTGGATAGTGTTAAGTAAGCAGTTGATTTCCAGATAGATCCACTAGTGTGTCACACATCGTACCAGACGCAGCGCCGTCCTATTCACATGTTTGAGCACTAGAGCTGTGCATATTTAAATAATAGAATCAATGTCCACTTCTAGTTTAACCCTCGTGCTGCCTTCGGGTCACATGACCCAAAGGTTCATAACGAACCATCGTTGTGTTTACCCAATTTTACCCAATACAAAAACAAATTAAAATAATTTTATTTTAACCTTTGCAATGTGGGGGGTCTGAGACAGCCTAGCTGTTAAAAGAAAATGCTTCACTTTGTCTTTGTATGCGGTAAATTTGTCGCAATACGACGGTGGGTCACAATGACTGATGGGTCAGAATGACCCGAAGATAACACAAGGGTTAACCCTCGTGCTGCCTTCGGGTCACATGACCCAAAGGTTCATAACGAACCATCGTTGTGTTTACCCAATTTTACCCAATACAAAAACAAATAAAAATAATTTTCTTTTAACCTTCGCAATGTGGGGGGTCTGAGACAGCCCAACGGTTAAAAGAAAATGCTTCACTTTGTTTTTGTATGCGGTAAAGTTGTCGCAATACGACGGTGGGTCACAATGACTGATGGGTCAGAATGACCCGAAGATAACACAAGGGTTAAAGAAAGCTTTGAGAAAATTCACATCCATCAGAGGACCAGTGTGAAAGAAATTTTGGGCCTATGTACAATGAATGTGTTTTAGGATAAGTTTACAGTTGGTTAAGAAGCTTGATACAATGTATGTTGATTAAACTCCATTTGGTAGAGATGCCACCTGTAGTTGTATGACACCTAGCTAGGAGACGTGAAGTCTAAGAGACGGGAAGTCTGGGTGACCTGAGAGAGTTCTTGTCACCTGGGGGGAAGAGACAGTTGGTCTGAAGACAATGTGGATTCAACTGTATTGTTCTAAGGATTTAACCAATGACAGAAGAGATTTGGTATAGCTGCATGTCTGTAGGATGGACCAATGACTTTTGAGAACTGTCGTATCTATAAAATGGTCTGTTGAAGAATGTTCTGGGTGGTTCAGGGCCATCAGCTGGGTAGTGCTGGTGGGCTGGATTCTCCCGGTTCCATCCTAGAATGCTAGATGGAGCTGTATGGAATTGTCTTTGTGTTATTGTCTTATGTTTGTGTGTCGATGATGTTATGTTGATAACGTTCTAATGTTCAAATCTACGTCAAATAAACATTAACTCTGTACTTCACCCGACTTCAGCTTAAACGATTGATTCTCTCAAAAACTTCCACGACAACCAGTGAAACAGTTCCACTCAGATCAAGGTGCTAATTTAATAGGAGCCTGCAAAGAGCTGAAGATAAATACAGAATACACACAGTTACAGACCTTCAAGACCAAAGCTGTTCATAGATCTTCAATTCCCCCATGTGTCACATATAGGAGGAGCATGGGAGAGAATGATTGGAGTCGCCCTTCAAAAGTGCTCTGCTCACCTCACCAGTTCGTACTGTAGAAGTTACAATCGTGAGACGGGGAGCTTCAACAGTACTCACTAGCTAGGCTTGTTTCACAATAACTTTTGCTCCTGTCAGAATAGTCATAGTGGTATAGGCTACTGTAATGACACATTATACCAGGCGAGGAGTGTGCTGTCTATTCATTTAGACTGGAAAAAGTCAATTGCAATGTATAATGCTTATATCTGTTGTGAAGCACGGAGACAGCTTTAGCCCTCCTGGCTCATGTGGTTGGTCTCGTTTCTCCTACGGCGAGTCTGCGTAGCACAAAAACCATGTCAACCAACCTATTGCCCCTGTTTGTCCCCTTTTGTACTCACCAGGCGTGAGGTAGATGAGGAACAGGTGTGCCTCATTGAGGCTTTGCTTCTGTAACGAGGCCAACGGGCTGCCAGGCCCATGGCTGACAAGGCCGCCTTGTCACACTGTGTTGTATTGATGTGTTTTGTCACTGTGGTATTGCACATAGTTCAAAAAGATCTTAATAGAACCTAGAATATTTGGAACCCCAACTAGGCTATTAGGAATAGCTTGGTTAGGTTACACATGTGTTAAGTAGGGTCTTTATCTCATCATTCTAATAAGTTGTTGGATCGAGGTTTGGCTCATATGGTTGCATTTTTTATTCTATCTCTGATTAAATAATTTGACATAAATGTTAAAAATGATGCTTTATTAAGATGTTGCTGCAGAGCTGCTGGTGAAGGTCTCCCCGGCTTCTTCAGGGCTGTTTGGGAAGCTGACCACCTCCATTTCTATATCATTCTGAAAAAAAACACAGTGAGTCAAAGATAAAACAAAGAATAGATTAACAGAGATACTAAATTCATAAAAAACTAACCTCCTGAGTCAAGCCATAATAACTATTATAAGAGTTGATGATCCCTCACAGTGTTGATGCAGTAAACGTTCGCCTGTTTTCACCTAAGGAATTTGAGAGATGTTGCAATGCAATGTCTCCATTATAAAAACGGATAAAAAAGACAAATAGCTGTATATTAACTATTATTGGCATATTTTTATTTAATCGATAGATTTACCACTGTTGGGGGAAGAAAGGGGCAAGTTCTCTCGCCACCACTGTGGCTGTGTAAGGATGTACCAGACGGGGTTGGATCCAAGCGCAGAGCGCACATTTATTAGAATAGTCGGACAGGCAAAGATCGGTACACGGTAGACAGAGCAATACAGGAGATCCAAAACGGAGTAAGACACATAGCTAAGGTCAGTAACAGTAGACGTATTCTTAACAAGGCTCAGGCTGACCTGGAAAACAAGATCAAGACTTCGCACCAGACAACCCACAAACAGACACTTATATACTAATACTAAAAAAGACACAGGTGTAGCCGATTGTCCTAATATTCCGGGGATGCCGAGCGTGGCAGCCAATTACCAGCTGCAGAAGGCTCTGGCATTACAGGCTGGCAACCAGTCCTGTACTGGCCTTTCTGGACATTATTTTCTTGAGCTAAGAAAAAGGCAATTGTTACAAAATTATGCAATCACACAAACATCATGAACTGTAATTCATTTGAGAGTGGTTAGCGGTTACAACATCAAAATAATTGGAAAGCGCTGGATCCTGAGCATGGGTTAGTGGTAGGAGGCTGCTGGCACCAGCGCTGGATGCAGAGCAGGAGGTAGGGCTAGGAGGCTGGCACCAGCACTGGACCCTGAGTAGGGGTTAGTGGTAGGAGGCTGGGACCAGCGCTGGATGCAGAGCAGGAGGTAGGGGTAGGAGGCTGGGACCAGCACTGGGTGCAGAGCAGGAGGTAGGGGTAAGTGTCTGGCACCAGCGCTGGATCCTGAGCAGGGGTTAGTGGTGGGAGGCTGGGACCAGCACTGGATGCAGAGCAGGAGGTAGGGCTAGGAGGCTGGCACCAGCACTGGACCCTGAGTAGGGGTTAGTGGTAGGAGGCTGGGACCAGCGCTGGATCCTGAGCAGGGGTTAGTGGTGGGAGGCTGGGACCAGCACTGGATGCAGAGCAGGAGGTAGGAGTGGAGGCTGGGCCCAGCGCTGGATGCAGAGCAGGGGTTAGTGGTAGGAGGCTGCTGTCACCAGCGCTGGATCCTGAGCAGGGGTTAGTGGTAGGAGGTTGGGACCAGCGCTTGATGCAGAGCAGGAGACTGGGACAGCGCTGGATCCAGAGCAGGAGGTAGGGCTAGGAGGCTGGTAGGCAGGAAGCACACTCAGGGTACCAGGGGTTGTGGACCTGAAAGGCAGGCTGATAAATAACTGTTCTGCTTTGAGATTTGAGGATAGTCTGGTCATAATAAACACTGATAAACATTGGATATGTCTAAGCATGTAATACAGATAGATGTTCCTACATGTAACTGAATGCAAAAAAGTGACTAACAACGTTAGCATCAACCCACTAACTAACAACGTTACAGTAGCTAGTATCAAGGAGAACTCTGACGGCCTTATCAGTCATTAATTAAACTCTCAAAACAAATTGCTTTGCAAACAACTTCTGACTTCAAAAACGACCAAATTGTAGTAATAAAACAAACATATTTTGACAGAGCTTGCTACATAAAGTACCTGTTTTGTTTGATGACTACTCATGCATTTCAGATATAAATTGCGATTTGCGCGGTTGTATATTTCTGAATGCCATGGAAACGGTCTTGACAATCGATTTAAAGAGCCGAAGTTACACGAACTCTTCATTCGGGTACGTCATTTCGTGATAAAGGGCCGAAGTTGCACGAACTTTCTTCATTCGAGTACGTCATTTCCTGATTTTCTATCCGGTGGTGTCCCAAGAACCGGGACCACGTTATTCCTCAGCTATGATGTCTTTCACCTTGATATTTTAGCGCGGATGTATACCTAGCCGAATTGCACTGTAGGGGGCGAGAACGAGTCTTTGAACCTGTGTGTATGCCTTGTGTATGAAATTACCACATCAAACGTGACGTGCTAATATGGATGCAGCTATGAAGCCGCCGGGTTTGCTTCAGGGAAAATTTCTTTTTAAGAAGCTTCCCGATGGAAACCTCGACAAGACTAAGGTTGTTTGCACCTTGTGCAATGCGGAATTAGTTTACTGTAAGAGTTCTTCCAGTCTCAAATACCACCTAAACGCAAAGCATCCCTTAGCTAACGCGGAAGATGCCGGGCAAAGCACTGATGTAGCGCTGGGGAAGAGTCGTCGTCGAAGTACTATGTTTGAGTGCAACCGAGGCAAGCCCGTCAGCACAGCTCTATCAGCCAAGGTAACTAATCTCAAATACATCTTATTGAACAGAATTTATTTTCATCACCAATAGAACAGCTTTCTCAAGCAGTTTGTGATACATTTTGGAAACAGGAGATGAGCCCCTGGTCTATTGGGGTCACTAGGAATCTGGGGGGGCATGTACCCCCGTCCCCAGTGCCATCTGCGCGCATTGGTCTAATGCGCCACCTGGCTTGAGAAACCCGTTCTCAAAGACTTACTTTTAGTCATTATTTGGGTAGCACACATATTCTGAATGCCTTCGGCGGAATTCAAATGAGCCATTTTAATCTATATTAATCCAGATTAATTCCAAGATTACAGTGAGATTAATCTAGATTAAAAAAAAAAAATCTATGCCCACCACTACAATAAATATATAAATATAACATTATATAATTATATAGCTGAATCCATTTACCGACATCAATAAATAAATACATTTATTTATTTCAAAATGATGTTTTTGTAAAGACATTTATTTATTTCATGGAACTTTTATTTCCTAATGCCACATTTATTTTGAGACTTTTACACACCACATTTATTTCCACATATATTTCCACACCACATTTATTTCTGTGGTGTATTTATTTCCAATCTCACATCCAAACGAGAGGGGCGTGGTTATCTTCACACCAACGCAGTTGCACAAGATCGAAGGCAGATAGGGACACCTAGATTCGGTAGATGAAGACATTAGTCGTGTCAGAGTTCGCATGCTGGCCTTTATAGATCAAATTGATCAGCATGGCTTGTCAGGATATATTATTTTGGCACACATTGTACATTTTGTAGAGGTACTTGGGCGGATAAGTGCTCTACAGGACATAAATATTGAAGTCTTCAATAGTTTAAGACTTATCGAGCACTGTTCGTGTGCAAGATGTACAGGTAGTGGGGGGTGAGATTAGTGCCAGGTAATCTTAGCTAACACAGCTAGCAACCGTCGCTACGCCTAACAAAGAAGACAATCACTGCCACCACTACATCGCTCTGCTATTATGTGGATAGAGCTAGCTAGGTCGATAAGGCTAGCTATAACTACCCTCACCATTATGCCATGCCGGTATTACCATTTAGTGAGACGAGACCTGAAGTGAAGCCAGACCATTAAAGACATTACACCTTTTGGATTTACAGTACTGCTTCAAATTGAAGTCAAGTTTCTTAACGCTTTGTTAATATTGGCCATTTAAAGTTGCAACTAACGTGTCCAGACCAAGACCCATTCAACACGGTACACAATACCCAAACCCAGATATAATAATTTATGTAATTTTTCAATATTAAATCAAACCACTACCACTAGACTCGTTTTAATGACCAGTCAGTGACAAAACGGGTTTGGCTGTTCAGGTCTGTGCCAATATAGCACAACAGTAGCTTGCTGAAATGGCCACACTGATGTCGTCCTTTTATTATTTTTCCAGCTAGCTAGCCGGCTAGCCAGCCACTTAGCCTACTTTGCCGACTTGACTGAGACCGGTGATAGCCAACATATCACCTAGGAAGACGTAGTGGTGGCAGTGATTGTTAGCTTTGCAGACGAGTTACACGTCACACGAACTAAAGCAATATTTACAAAGGTAACTTCAGCGCTACGTCGCAGCTATCAAAGACCAAGTCCCCACACGTAGGCTACTAGGTCACCGCCATCACTCCCATTGGGAACCAATGATGAAAAGGCAGAGACGACACAGACATTGTGGGCAAAGCTTGTCTACATTGTATGCTTTTCGGCAGTGCGATGCCACTTGTCACCCCCCATACAGGTAGCTCTACAGCTATCCCCTTAGCACAGGTGCTGGACACCCGCGGTGTTATCGCCCTGGTTTCCAGACTACCTGGGTTCCGTAAGCATGCGAGCTGTGTGTTCACCTAACAGCAGCAGCTGCCGTTGGCCTCTATCACCAGATTTGTCACAAATTCCAGTGTTGTGCGCGTTCATACCTCTCATGAACTCGTTCAAAGTTCAGTTCATACAAGTAAATATGAATCGTTCACGTTCATAGTTCACCATTAAAATTCTGAACGTGTTCATAGTTCAGTTCATTTCATAGTTTTAATGTGGAAAGTGAGAATGAAAGACTTAACTTGTTTTTTAACACTTAGATGCGTGAGTTCTAAATATTTCCGACGCTCCCACCAGAATGAGTTATTTTTCTGAAACGGAAGCTAGCCAGCTTTAGTTAGCTTCCGTTACCTAGCAACCTAGCGTTGCTTGTTTGGTCTACATGTGTGTGGAATGAATCATGGGTAACGTAGTGCGAAGTCGAGTGAGTTGGTTTAGGTTAGGCTACATAGCGAATATTTTACGGGCACTGAGACGTAAAATGCTTTAGACGATTTAGACAGCGTCTCTCCTCAGGAGAAGGAAAACATTCCGTAATGTTTTAGCTAGACCTCAGATAATATGAACGTGTTCACCGTTCAATTAATTATTTGTTATTAAAGGGGTGATTGACTGGGTTTTTGGGGTATTTCACACTGTTCCTTAGTCTCCAAATAGGGTATGTAACATTGGTTGGGTTGAAAATGGCCCGGGTGCTGTTCTATGCCCCCTGATAGATCCTGATAGAGACTTGAAATAAAAACGCGCAAATAAATCTATTGTGTCTACACAACACTGTTTTCAACAGATTGACATATCATTTGAAATGATAACGTTAGTTGTTTCCACTTCTGTTGTCGAAGCAAACTGGATTGACTTAGGTGGGTAGAACGTTACAGCTTAGCAACCAAACTATATCGTGATTCAACTCAGCTTCAGTTAGCTAGCTCTAGATATCTTGCTGAAAAATAACCTGACAAAGATCTGGACAAACATGCATCGTGAATTGTAGATTTATATAACACAGGTTATTTATTTGAATGAAACACAATCAGGAACATGAAACAACGTTAGCCCCATTGCCAATAAACTAGGCAAAATCATCACACATTCTACCGATGCTCTTGCGTTAGCAAGCTAAACTAGTTTACATGCCTACAGTCTAGGTCAGGGATGTCAAACCCTGGTCCTCGAGTGCCGCTGTCCTGCATGTTTTAGATGTTTCCCTGCTCCAACATACCTGATTCAATTAAATGGGTTGTTATAACGACCATTCATTCGAATCAGGTGAGCTGAATCAGGGAAACATCTAAAACATACAGGACAGCGGCCCTCAAGGACCAGGGTTTGACACCCCTGGTCTAGGTGTTTTCGCTACCTAGCTGTTCTTGCATTCCTTGCAAATCAGCGTTAATAAAAAGCAGATGAGCTAGAGTCTAGCTAACATTGACTAGACGGGCAAAATTGACTAAATCAACAGCCTGCTAAACATGGCCGTCCCGCAACCATTCAGTTGCTATCGCCGTCCATGCTCTATGCTCCCCCTAGCGACGGACGTCCCTGCTAATCAGAGACGGCACTCTGAATAGCATCGCCGTCCGTCAGTCCATGCAAAGATCAAGCAGCCATCGCCGTCCGTCCATGTGAAAACTCCCCCTAGCGAGGACGTCCATATGGACGTCCATGACACTGAGGGATTTAGCCCCTACTGCCCCAGCATAAGGAGAACCATCGTACGTGTCTCTTAAGTTGCACTTAACAAGACGCTGTCCATTGTACTAAAATGTGATTCTTCTGACGCAACTTTAAGACTTTAAAATGTAAACGTTAACCAAAATAATTGACAAATTACGGTACACACAAAAAATATTTTCTGTCGCTACAGAAAACATTTATTATATGCTACTTATTTTAGTACTTTTCAATGTACATTGTATGATGCTACATGAAGACAAAGACAATAAGGTGAACGTGCAAACTATGCTGCATCTGAGCTTGACACCGGTGTCAGTTCCCTGCAATCAGCGTGACAAGTATAAAAATGCTCAGGTAACGCCTAATGGCGAAAGACCAATGGCGTCTGATAAGAAAAGGAAGGCTGGCTTCAAGCCCGAAGAAATGACCATTCTTATTGGAGAAATTGAAAAAAAACAAAGAAATTCTATTTTCTAGGTTTAAAGGCGCCCACACCAACAAACAAAAAACAAAGGTGTGGGAAAAAATTTACAGTCAGTGGGGTCAGGAGAGGAGGAACTGACATCAGGAAAAAATTGCAAGACTTCGCCAGTCTTTCAAAAAGAAAGGCAGCAGCAGTGAGTGCTTCTCTAAGCCAAACTGGTGGTGGCCCAAGCTCTGCCACATCTCTGCCACCCAAGGAGGAGAGGGCAATACACATCATGGGTGTCACTTCCACTGATGGAATCACTGGGGGGGTGGATATCCGTGGGGGTGTTTTGCCCACAGCCAGAACCTCAGAGGGAAGAGCACATGGCCCTGATTGTCCGGTCTCCCCTGGTCTCCCCTGGTCTCTGGTGTATTTCAGACGGCGGTGTCAAACGCACCCAGGTTCGAGACCTGTGCCTGCAGCCAGGATCTGGTGGAGCTCGAAAGAGAAAAGATCAACATCCTGAAAGGAATTCAGCAAACCCTTAAGGACTCAGCGGCCAGGGATGCAAGTTATCAGGAGGAGGTCTTGGAAATCAAGAGGGCTCGCCTCCTAATTGAGGAAAAGAAGCTCCTGCTTGAGCAAATGAAATTTGAGAGGCCCTCAATTTTGTTTGCCGATTCTTCTGCCCAACCTACAAGGTAGTGTTACACCCTGTAACTTACACCCTAAGCATACAATGTTCATTTTAATTAAGTAAAAGCTAAATTGTGTATTGTAGTCTGTCATATATTCAGTGTTGCCTGTCCCATCCTTACATGCCTTTGTTTTTTCATCTTATAGATCCAAGTGAGGAGCAGGAGCAGGGAGAACAAACTCAGAAATAAAACAAATATTTCTCTGATATCTTGTGCCTTGGTTTTTAACTCTTCTTGATACTCCACTTTCCATGGGCAAATCTATAAGATTACTATATTTACTACTTGATTGAGCAACAAGGTAAAAAAAACATGCATATAAATGGTATCACACATGTCATGCAGCTAGCAGCCTAAATAATACAATGTACAAATACAAGCATCTCAATCTCCAACATATTTACTGTCTTATTTTCTAGTGTTGACTATATATACAATCTTGCAATAATAGGCTAACAGCTTTCCAAGACCATGTTTGCAATATCATGATTCCCACATTGGCCACAAATGACAATGTGACAAACACATAAGTATTGAATACCCCATGTCTTCAACATGGAACCATTGTTTCCAACATGAATATAATCAACTCTACTTTAATTGATGGTTGATCAATTATACTCATTATGAGTGTCAGATGACTCTAATCAGTTTAATTGACCCCTCCATTACATTCTCACGGTATATAAAGGAGAGGTCTAGCCTACTTCTCAAGCGGAACATGGCTGCAATACAGCAGATAATACGATTGAGAGCGAGAGAGAGCGATGGCGTCCCAGAAGTGGCTGGTAAGGCTCAATGCCTTTGTGAGGATTCTGCCACTCTACATAAATACCGGCTCAGGAGGACTGACATCCTGATGCTCCTGAACCTGGTTGAGCTTGTGCTTTTTTCAGACCACACTTGTCCCCACAACAAGAGGGGACAAGTGTGGTCAAACATAACATCCCCCAAGTCATAAGGGTAATTGATGGCACCCTCATTCCCATCCTCACCCCTTCCAATGAGGGCCATGTTTTCTATTGCAGGAAAGGCTATGCTGCCATCAATTGCCAGGTTGTCTGTGACCATCAGGGGCTCATCACAGATATTGTGGCAAGATGGCCTGGCGCTGGCAGCAGCCATGACTTTTGTTTTTTCTAATTCCTCTGTTGGCCAGGAGGCACAAGCTTCCAGGGATGGATGGCTGCTTCTCGGGGACAGTGGGTATCCATTGAGGCCATACCTTTTTACTCCTGTCGCCAACCCCCACAACGAGGCTGACGAGAGATACAATGAAACTCACCGTGTGGCCAAGAGTATCTTTGAGAGGACTCTTGGCAGATGGAAGATGAGATTCAGATGTCTCCACAAGTCGGCTGCAGGTCTTCTTTTCCACCCATCTAAATGTTGTGCAGTTATTGCAGTAACTGCAATGCTGCACAACATAGCTGTAAGAGCTACAACACCCTTGGGTCCTCAAGAAGACCAGTTGGAGGAAGATGGTGAGGAAGAAGAAGATGGGCCTCCCCTGCAGGCCCATGATCCCCGGCATGTCCAGTATCTGGCTGACTTTGAAGCACGGCAATGTGTCATTGATGAGTTTTTTGTGTAGGCCCTGAATGGCTTATGATTTTTGTATGAGTTTTTTGTATGAGTTTTCACTCCCTCCCAGCCCCTTCACCCTGTGACTTCCCAGTCAACCCTGTGGAATCCTTCCATTTCCTGGGCGCTACCATCTCCCAGCACTTTTTGTAAATCTCTCTCTTAGAGGCGCTTTGAATAAAAGCGTCTGCTAAATGAATACATGTAAATGTAACATCAGCTCCCTCACCAAGAAGGCACAACAGGATGTACTTCCTGTGTCAACTGAAGAAGTTGATCTGTCAAAGACAATGATGGTGCAGTATTGGGTACTGACAATGATGGGTACCATATTTGAGTGCATCCTCACCTCCTTCATCACCATCTGGTACCCTGCCTTGGACACACTGTTCCAGCCACTCCCCTCCGGCAGGAGGCTGCGGTCTACCCGGACAAGAACCTCTCGCCTAAGGAACAGTTTCTTCCAACTCTCACTGACTCATGTCTAAATGGACATGAGTCAGTGACCTTGTAATGTACTTTAAAATTATTTTGACTGTTTTTGCTGTATAATTATAGAAAACGTACATCCTACTCCAGAAGAAATGTATACAATTTTCTGTTTCTAAGCATACTTAAAAGTACTGAACTTTTTTCTAAGTATACTTATAAGTATATCACAAGTGAACTATTTTCTAAGTATACTTCTTACAAAAGTGAACTATTTTCAAAGCATACTTAAAAGTATATCAAAAGTGAACTATTTTCTAAGTATACTTCTTACAAAAGTGAACTATTTTCTAAGTATACTTCTTACAAAAGTGAACTATTTTCAAAGCATACTTAAAAGTATATCAAAAGTGAACTATTTTCTAAGTATACTCCTTAAAAGTATATCAAAAGTGAACTATTTTCAAAGCATACTTATAAGTATATCAAAAGTGAACTATTTTCTAAGTATACTTCTTAAAAGTATATCAAAAGTGAACTAAAAGTGTACTATCCACATTTTAGTATACTTATAGTATACTTTAATATACTTTTTTTTTGTAAGGGATCCCAAAGGTCCAAACTATCTAAGCCTGTCGAGTAGTGTCTCCAAAACAATGAATTATATCCACACATAGCCACGATCTTGTTGCTTCATTCTGCCTTGGCCAATAAAATTTTTGCACTCTCTCACGCACTATCGCTCATTGAAAGAGATGATTCGAATATTTACGATTGGAGAGTGTCAAGATGGCCACTACACTCTGACCTTTCGATTGACACCTTGTTTGACCCAATAGGAGCTTCCGTGCCTTCCAGCCCTTTGTCCGGACCGCTGTTGCGTGTCCTCCTTTTCGCCCTTTTGTCCTCCTTTTTGACCCTCCCTTACAAAAAAGAAGTACTATAGTATTATAAGTATTATAGTATAATACTATAACCGATAATATAGGGATACCATATTTTCACCTTGGTTAACCAGTTGAGTAGCGTCACCCTACAGTAACTGTCTGTTCGTCGTGTGTGGGCGCTACGGCGTAGGCTACCATCACGGATGTGTGAATTCGGACATTTCAAATGAGTGTTTCAATAGGCATACAGACTATTGTAGCTCTATCATGCGCTACGCTGGTGTGGCAAACATGTAGGCCTACTGGCAAGAGGGTAACGTAACGGCTAACAGGTCTAGCGTTGCTAGCTACCGAGTGTCATGCTACTTGCCGGAAGGAACGAGCAAGCTAGCTAGCTACGGTTTGGGAATCACTCATGCTGTGGGAGCGTGGGGATAATTTGACTCACGCATCTAAGTGTGGCAATGCAAATCGTTGCGGGTGTGATGGGCCGTCAGAGTGCCCCTACGCTGTGGCTAGTGGGTCGATGGGTAGTGTTGCATCATCGCATGAAGGTACATCTATCTGCATTACATGCTTCGAACCATTCAATATCATCAGTGTTAATGTGACTGCGTTTACATTTAGTCATTTAGCAGACGCTTTATTCGAAGTAACAATATTTAGATTCACAGCGAGTACATAGGGTATCAGTTACGAGTAACCAACGATTGTAACAGTCCCTCTTGTGTCGTCTGTTCTGAGGGAATGGACTTAACTCTAGCATTCACATCTCAGCAGACAGCTAATTCTCAGCCTGCCTGCAGGTCGACAACCCCTGGTCCGCGCTTTCTGCTGCATGCCTCTCAGTGGCACCTAATTGGCGTCGGTGGGCGGCAGCTGTAGCCTACTCTCGGTGGAGTGGTTTCGGCCAACGCAGCGGCCCGCACATATCGACACGCTGTCGGTGGCTCCATGTTGGATCCTGGTAATGAGCACCAGTCGGCATCGTGCACCTGCTGGACGATATTGGCAGGATGTTCCGTGATCTCCACCCGCGCTGCATCTCGGTGTTCGGACCCGGGGGCGCCTACTTTCGCATGCATCATGCCCCAGAGTTTGTGTCCCGTCTGTTGGACTTCTCGACACGTGGCTAATTTTCGTGATAGTGTGGACGACGGTTGCGGACGGATATGCGTTCTGAGTAGGCTGCGCGGCTCCACAGAATCCATAGTGTCTGAATCGAGATATCTCTAGAGATGCCCTGGACTTGAAACTTGAAAGTTGAATCCAGGGGGGAAGGAGCCTCGACTGGGGGCGGAAGTGAGGGGGCGGGGGTTGGGGTTGGGATGTAAGACAGATGTGGGGCCTAAGTTTGAGTGTGTCTGCTCTTCTGGGGGCTTTGTCTTAGTGCCAAAGTGTGTGTTGGAGTTTGGGGAGTGCGAGGTAGACTCTTGCTGTTTAGTGTCTGATACAGCCTCGACTGACAGAGGTCTGTGTCGTTTACTGCTGATTGGGTCAACTCTGGGCCGTGAGCGGGACTGGGGACACTCAGGGACTCCTGGTTGGTCAGGGCGGACGGTAGTGGGAGTGGATTGGTTGAGGGGCCGTGTGGTAAGAGGTGACTGGACCGAGGAGGTGGTTCGTTTGACTCTGGGGGTGACAGGGTTCGTTTCTGGTGTGGGGGGGATGAGGTCACCAGAACCAGGTCTCTCCTCCAGTCTCCCTCTTGTATCTCTGTGACTGTTGCTCTTTCCGGTCTCTCCACTAACAGCCCGCCTCTCTGAGAATGCTCGCTCTCCCTCACTAGCAGACTGCGTCCGCGTGTGTGTGTATCGACCCCTCCAGGGGGGGGTCGTCCGTCATCCGTCTCCTCGAGCCTCCTGCGTTTGGCCACAGGGGAGAGAGACGGGGCTGGAGGCTGAGCTGGGGGGCTGGGGGGGTGAGCCCGGGGATGGTGCTGCTCTCTGAGGGAGGGTGGGGTTGAGTAAGGGGGGGAGAAGCTGGAGCTGGAAGGACGTGTGTGGCTGGGGTTGGAAGTCAGAATCAGAATTCGGTTTATTGCAGTCTGCTCTTGTCCTTGGCAGTGGCAGCAGCATACTAGATGGTGATGGAAGAGGTGAGGATGGACTCAATGATGGCTGTGTAGAAGTGCACCATCATTGTCTTTGGCAGGTTGAATTTCTTCAGCTGCCGTAGGAAGTACATCCTCTGTTGTGCTTTTTTGGTGAGGGAGCTGATGTTCAGTTCCCACTTGAGGTCCTGGGAGAGGATGGTGCCCAGGAAGCGGAAGGACTCCACAGTGTTGACTGGGGAGTCGCACAGGGTGATGCGGGTGAGTGGGGCTGTATTCTTCCTGAAGTCCACAACCATCTCCACTGTCTTAAGTGGAGGTCAGAAGTGCGTGTTTGGGAATCAAAGGGAGTGGAGATATGCTTTGGACGGGGTCCATCTCTCCCCTCTCTTGCCCCAACTCTGAATGGATGAAATGGGGGGGGGGGTGACTGTGGGGGGGCACTGTGATGACACATTATAGATTCAGTCATCTCACTAACGTTTTCTCATTTTATTTTCCTCAGCATGGACACTCTTGTGACCATTAAAAGCATACTAGCTGGTTGCAAGTCTCAAGCAGGGCCCCACCGTCGGCTTCCACCGATAACTGTGGCCGTTGTGGTGACAAAAAAGTGGACCATTGAACAGGATGAGGAGGAAATAACTGCCCAGTCATCCCAAGACCAGTTTGACCTATGCACCAGTGACCAGTGTCTGATAAGTTGTCAGCTTCTGATGGGTTGTCAGTGTCCAAATTCACCTTAATGGAAGACACATTAAGGAAAGTTGCTGCTGGGAACGCATACATAATTAGAAATTACACTACGTTCAACACAAGACAATAAAATTGTCAGTGTACCTGACAATAAAAGACTTGAACGTGAACTTGAACAAGAGGGAAAGATACAGTACTTTCTAGGAGAGAAACTGTTTTTTTTACTAGTGTGACAGAAAAGCTACTAAGCCTATTCCCATACTTACCACTTGACTGAGAAGACATCCATCTCAGGGTTAGAGCACAATATAAGGCCTAGTAACCTCAGTAAGTACAGGGAATTCACTACAAGCTGTATGAAACATGCAATGCATGGCTAGCCTCCCCCACCTCCTTGTAGCTTGGTCTGGCCAAGTGGGTTAGACCCATCAGTGGGGGCTGTGATGATGTGGATATCATCCTGTGGCAGGAGCAGACCATCTTCCCAATTACTCCTGGACAAAGAGCCACAATTAGCCATTGTAAACAAACCAACCATTCCAGTAATAAAGTAGGAAGTACCGGTAAGTAATTATTTTCAGGTTAGTGATAAAACACGGGCAATGTGTTTTTCTTGCTGAAATTATTTTACAATGAAAAGAAAATCACAGAGGCAGGCAGAGAAGATAAAAACATTAATTTTAGTTTTTAATATGATTTGCAGTTTTATCATTATTCCACGAATATGGACTAGTGGTTTAATGCTTCATCAGAAAAGCTGTGCGGGGGTTTGCAGCACTCCAAAGTGAAGAGGAGAAAATAAAGGACCCTCAACCCTCCATCAGCAACACTGACCCTTCTGTAAGTTTAATCATAACCACAAATAATAACTAAACCACTATATTCACTACAGTTAACCAATTACAAGTTTATACACACTGTATGTCAAACAGGAGCTTGCGCCCTGAAACCATGGGGACTAAAAGAGAAGAGGAGATGCCCCCGACCCTGAACCAGCGCTCCCCTCAAGCAGTCCAAGAGCTCTCTACAGGGACCGAAGTGAAGGAAATTCACACCCAAGAGACCCCCTCCCCATGCACAAAAGGCCTCAGTCTCCACTGCTGCAGCGAAAAAATGATGGCCACTGCCCCACCCCAGTTAACTGAATACTGCAGTACAATACAGTGCCTTAAACAGGCCTAATCATGAGGATGAGCAGTTCGTTATGAGCTGTAACATGAGCCTCTTGCCAGCATTCCAGATGCTGGATAAAGGTCCTCATGGGCTTTCAGAAACTCCTGCATGAAGCAGAATTTTGGGACTTATAAGCCTTGTGTCACCATTCCACTTTGGGCAACATGATATGGTATGTTTACACCATGCTGAGGTCAGCTTTATTTTTCTCAAAATAAACTTTAATTGAAGGTTGGATTGTTGTCATTTTTTCCAATGTTACATTAGGCTGAATTACAAAAAGGTGACACTTTTTAATCATCTTTGCAGAGGGGTGACAGTAATTCTGTCCAGAATTACTGTAAGGAATTACTGTAAGGGACAAAACCTTTCAGTTTGACAGATTTATTTTAACCTATTGTACCTTTAAGCAACACACTAGATCAGTGCTAAGTAGCGTATCATATCAAACAGACATGTTCTAACGCAGTTCTGATACTAATCCTGAAAGGTTGCATCCCTCTGGACACCGTCTGCACTGCACTCTAGACTGTTAGTATGAAATTAAAAGAAATTACACTTAATATATCGCTGCCACCAGACCCCCCCCCCCCCCCCCCCCTTTCCAGGCTGCGCTGCCCCTTTCTTGCTCTTTGTCTCTTTCTCCAAACCGTGTGAAACATACTGGGAAACATACTGGGAAACATACTGTGAAACGATATAACAGAGCTGGACTCCAACATAGAACGGTTGTTGAGACCATTAGTAGGCCTACAGGGTCAAGGGTCCATGTTGTGCAAGCAGGATTTGAAATAGATCTCGTCAGTGCCTCATACCTGTGCTTGCCTCATATCTGGTCCTGTCACCTAAGGTCCTTCAAATAAGGATTCAAAGTTGATGCAACCCTCTCAGATGTTCCATAAAGATAAATATCAATTCAATATGTCGGAAATACTGTAGATGTCAGCAGAAGCTGGATAGAAATAGAACTTGCTGTTTTTATTGTTAAAATCGTAAAAAGAGAATGTGGCTCCTTTCTATTGGTGTGCATTAACATGAGTAATAAGCAACACAAAGACCTACTAGGTTGATGCCTATGCTGGAACAATGAGGCAACACAAGTAATACTTAGAGACTCATTCCCAGATGCCTGAGAAGGAGACTTCTGGCAGCTGAACCAGTTGTTTCCTGTTATATATGCAAAGCATTTTTTAGCTTCTGACCTTTGCAGTAACATAAAAAAGTTAACATGTATATTACAGTAGGTTACTTGTTTATTGCACATCATTGACTGTAATATTAGGAAATCCAAAATTCACATGTTTATTATATAGGTTATATTCTGTAAATTGACACGAATCTGCATTGTACATAGCCTATTCTGCACACACACACACACACACACACACACACACACACACACACACACACACACACACACACACACACACACACACACACACACACACACACACACACGAAGGAGACTTGATACTGAGAGCTCAAATTCCGCAAGACAAGAAGTAAACCTGTAATCTACGATTGTAATATATATACTTAATGTAATATCAATAAGTAGGCCTACCAACACTAACACAAAGCTTAGTATGCAATACTTTTGGTAATCAAGCGCAAACGTGATCATGTTTTGTGTGCTGCATTTTTAAGTCATCCATTTGCGCTCAAAAAGAACTTAAAGTCCACAAAGGAGCATTGATACCCAAACACACCCCCTTCTGACTGCCTCAACCAATTACCTTTTCCAGCGGGGATGCACGCCCGTGCCACATCACGCACACCCCTTCCTTGTCAAACTCGTTTTCTGCTCTGCAATAAATACCCCGTCCTAACTACACTTCGGTCTTCACAATTAGTCCTGATTTAGCAAGGTAGCAACTTGTCCTGGTGTTGACGTCGACATACATTCAAGTAAGTTTATTTATGTCTGTTCAACTTCACCTAAAGTTTTTTGTATGGTATGTAGTTGATCGTGTTTACCATGTGGTGGATGGTTTGCAACAACAAAAAAGAGAAGGAAATGCGATGATTGTATTGCTGTATTGATGTTGGGTCTGAATGATTCATAGTATGCGGAACTGCATTGAGTTTTAATCTTGGAAAAACAAATGTAACAAATTGATTGCATTTATGGAACTAAAGTGTCTGGATTGCTGCATTTATTTGCTGATACCGTTTTCTTCAATGCATAGAATGGCACGGGCACCAGTTCTGTATTTCATATAGCTGCATTCACTGTGTTCATATTGTTACATATGACAGCGTGTTCTGCACACCTCTTGATACTAAAACTGTTCCTAGTTTTTGGACGATTTTCCCTTCACCCAGTACATTGCTTCAACTTTTGGCAAGGCTTATTGACTCCCCGTGAACTGTGAACTTGTTTGTCCACGGAGAGAAGGCATGAACGGCCTATCAACGCTGGACTAAAGTTCAAACTTCACAGAACAAATATTTACAGAGCTGGTGTGCAGGAGAACAAGTGGAGAGTGCTGAAGATTCGCAGTTGTCCCCTTTTTTTTATCTTTTAGATGAGCAGGGAACGTGCAACCATTAAGTAACTATTTTATTTCTTCACACTGTCTCACTTTCACAATTTTTTTTCTCAACAGGATGACTCACCAGTTCCCATCCCTCTCTCCGGAGCAGAAGAAGGAGCTTGCCACCATCGCCCAGAGGATCGTGGCTCCAGGAAAGGGCATCCTGGCCGCAGATGAATCCACAGGTGAGGAGGTTGACCTGGGTAGGGCAGATGATGAGGATGGGCGTGAAGGATCCATTAAAATAGCTGGTGGAGTCCAGAGGGCTAGTTGCATTACTTGACCAACAACATTTTCTTTGCAAGGCACCATGGCTAAGCGCTTGCAGAAGATCAACGTGGAGAACACAGAGGAGAACCGACGTTATTTCCGCGACCTCCTCTTCTCCGTTGACGACTCCATCTCTAACTGTGTGGGCGGGGTCATCTTCTTTCATGAGACGCTGTACCAGAAGTCTGACGGCGGCGTCCTTTTCCCCCAGGTCATCAAGAACAAGGGCATCGTGGTCGGCATCAAGGTAACTAGCAATGGGAGGCCTCTCAAAGGCCAAAGCTTTAGGCAGCGTTTCTCCTCAGAATTGCAGTGCCTTGTATTTACTTTGCTGCAATAGTGTATCACCCGTGGTTCATAAAATTCAGACCCCAAATGGATCAACTGCGTATGTCTACTTTTTACTGCACAGTTCCATTGCCCATTAATTTAAACTATTAATTGCCTAGTTGATATATAACCTCTCACAACTGCACACAAGGTCACAGTACACTGCACCTGAGTATACTGTATGGCTTATCTACTGTACCTTGACCTATGGAAAGGATTTATAACTTCAAAGCCTATTGTTCTACCCTCTTTCCAGGTTGACAAGGGCACTGCGGCCCTCAATGGTACAGATGGGGAGACAACCACACAAGGTAAACAATTTCACCTCACAACATTTGGGTTTGGAAACTGTGGTGGAAAATTCTGACGGTACTGTGTAGTTTGACTAGTCAAGAAGGCGGTTTCAATACAATTTATTTAGTTTGTACAAAACTTAAGAAAACAGAATACTATGTGACTCGTCATAACAAAGGAAACGTATAAGTTACAGTTCGGAAGAGTGGTGAAGAACATCACATATACACTGCCTTTATGTAAACTTAGAACAAATGGTCTTCTAGATGGTCAATCAATCAATGTAGCGGTCTCTGTGATTGGCTAGCCCTAGTCAGTGACAGTTTAAGACAATATAACCCCCAGGCCCAGTGTCCCACAGTTCTTTGATGTTTGCATCTCTCTCTAAATGAGGAAATAGTAAATGAAACACACGCAGGACACAATCTCCTTGGCCAAAAGGTCAGAGCAGCTGCCTCATTGACCCCTTCTACAACATCTTCCCTAGGTCATAAATACCTTAAAACAATACAAAATGCTTTACCCATCCTCCAGGGTAAAATGTCTCAGCCTTTAGCAACTCAAACCTTACTTAAACTAGTCACTGGCTGTCCTTTTATCAATCAACAAAAGAGCTTACAGATTACATACATATACATGCTCATGCCTGGGAACTACAAACGCATAAACTGGATAGTAATACTCGTTTGTCAAAAGTATTGTCAATGAGATGATTGCGTATTGGCAACCCACAAGATGACCCCCCTCCTCCCCCCTCAGGTCTTGACGGTCTTTCGGAGCGCTGTGCTCAGTACAAAAAAGACGGTTGCGACTTTGCCAAGTGGAGGAGCGTTCTGAAGATTTCCGACGGATGCCCGTCCGCCCTCGCTATTGCAGAGAACGCCAACGTCCTCGCCAGATACGCCAGCATCTGCCAACAGGTATTATCATGGCCTCTACCGAAGACGATGTCTTAACCCTCGTGCTGCCTTCGGGTCACATGACCCAAAGGTTCACAACGAACCATCGTTGTGTTTACCCAATTTCACCCAATACAAAAACAAATAAAAATAATTTTCTTTTAACCATTGCAATGTGGGGGGTCTGAGACAGCCCGACAGTTAAAAGAAAATGCTTCACTTTGTTTTTGTATGAGGTAAATTTGTCGCAATACGACAGTGGGTCACAATGACTGATGGGTCAGAATGACCCGAAGATAACACAAGGGTTAACACTCATTCCTTTTTTTCTACCCGTTGTGAAGTCATCGATCTGTAAGCAGCTCATTTGATAATGACCAAGTAAAACTGTTCATGTTCCATACAGAACGGCCTGGTGCCCATTGTGGAGCCAGAGATTCTCCCTGATGGCGACCACGACCTGCAGCGTTGCCAGTATGTCACAGAGAAGGTGAGTTCTCAAACCTGGCAACCCTTACTGTCAAGTTAACCTCGAGAGGTCACCCGATACGAGTACTAAAGTATTTCTGCCCAACTTTTTAATACTGATGACAGAAAGCAATGATGCCGAATTTGTAGCTTTCACTTTAACCATTTAATATACTGCCTCTCTCCTCTCCAGGTCCTGGCAGCTGTGTACAAGGCTCTGTCTGACCATCACGTCTACCTGGAGGGAACCTTGCTGAAGCCCAACATGGTCGCTGCCGGACAGTCCTGTCCCAAGAAGTACACCCCTCAGGAGGTCGGCATGGCCACAGTGACCGCTCTAAGGCGCACTGTTCCCGCCGCTGTGCCCGGTGAGAGGGTGGACCGTCCCTGATTGATACCCGGTGTTATTCAAGTTTGTTAGACCTACTGGTGCTATGCTGACGACAGACTTGGTTCTGTTTTGAATCGATTACCAACCCTCTTATCACCCTGGCCAAAGTCAAACTGAATGGTTGGTTCTTGGTTGAAAGGACAAGAAAAGTCAAAATTGTCTTTCTTCCTCCCAGGCATCTGCTTCCTGTCAGGAGGCCAGAGCGAGGAGGAGGCCACACTGAACCTCAACGCCATGAACCAGACGCCCCTCGGTCGGCCGTGGAAGCTGACCTTCTCCTACGGCCGTGCACTCCAGGCCTCCGCCCTTGCCGCCTGGCAGGGCAAGGCCGCCAACAAGAAGGCCGCCCAGGATGCCTTCACCTCCAGGGCCAAGGTAAGGCTGAGTGGTAACGGGAACAACCAGACAGGGCCAATGTGTCCATATTTTGGGTGGGATTACAATACACAAACGGCATCAGGTCTAATTTGTGTAACTTCATTGGGTATGGGCCTCCTAGGAAAAGGGCAACAGTGTGAACACTTAACCTGGGCAGATAGATATTGGGGCTTTCTTCAGCATTGCAGCTAGTTCAGGATTTTCTAGATGAAGCATTTGGAATTTACTGGAAAGACTCGAGGTGTAATGTTAGACTTATAATACTAATGTCTGGGCTGTTGTATTGTGAGACCTGGATTGATGTTCTCCTTTCTGTTTCAGAATAACAGCCTGGCCTCCAAGGGAGAATACAAGGCTTCGGGTACAGCTGACCAAGCCTCAATGCAGTCACTCTACACAGCCAGCTATGTCTACTAAATCCTAAACTATAAACATGTGAAATTATGTCTTCAAGATGCCAATTAGCAGTCCTATTACAGCCAAAATGTAAGGGCGAGATCCAGTTGTCTTTCTGCTGCAGGTTGACCCGCACAGACCTGCAGTTGGAATGAGTGGCAAAATAAAATGTGAACTGCATGAACCAGTGTTGTACCAGTCAATTTAGGTAACATTATGGAAAGCTAAGAGGAAAAATGCATGCTAATCTCATATGGAGTAGGGACTTTAGTATACATTTCAGAAGCAAATGTTATTGTGGTTCAGAGGTTGACAACTGTGTGGATGACTCAGATGGCCATTCTGTTGGCCAGGTGCACCAGTCAAGCCTGCGTGTCAGGGAGCAGCTAGGTGAAGTGAGGGTGAATAGCTTCAGGATGGTCGTTAGGTTGGTCTTCCTGGCCTCATCCACCGCGGTCCAACCCCAGATGTCATACGCCTGTGGCTTGACAAATCTTGTAAAAACAATTTTTTGGTGTGGTTTAGGGATCTGCATTTCACTGCTTACACTTTCCAGGGTAAGATTGAGAGTAAATGTGGGTGTGGCTAGCTCTTTATCAGAGGGCTGATCCTGTGTTCCAGCAGCCTGGTCACCATGTTGGAGTCCCCTGAGCCCGACGGCAGCGTGCAGGGCGTTTTGGCTGTTAGTCACACAAGTCCAGGTTCATAGCTGACAGGAACCAGGCCTGCAGTGTATATATAGATACTTGCATGAAGGAGGATTTAAATACTGGGTTAAAATAATATAGCATGTCAGATATGCTATTAAATCATGCATTTTGGAGAAGTGAATTAAGAGGCTGTTGAATGTAGGGTGAAGTATGACTACATTAATAATCTCCATGCCTATCCTTGCATGCTCCATGAAGTGGCTCCCTTTATATGCAGGGTACCAATTGTCACAGTGCCTGTAGACATCACGTCAATAGAATCATGACCAGAACATAGATCTAATAGTTACTAGTTAGAATCACCCTGTAAATGACACCCAAAAAAATCTACATTTCATTGAAACTTTAGATATAGGGATTTACATCTTTACGTGAAATTGATAGGGGTGTGTAGCATCTGTGCTTTTAAAATTTCATAAAAGCTTTTATTTCATATTCTGAGGGAAAAGGTGACTGCTGTGTTAACTTGGCTCCCAAGCAAGCAACCACACCTGTTCTTGATGGCCAGTTATAGAGTGGAGCCATAGTGGTTCTTGAGCTGAGTGGAGGCTCCTCTAGACAGCAGGTACTTCACCATGTCCAGCTTGCCTTTCTCACAGTCCTTGTGAAGAGGAGTGTTGCCATAGTCTCCACAGGTTGAAGAGTGTTGTCATAGTCTCCACAGGGTGAAGAGTGTTTCCATAGTCTCCACAGGGTGAAGAGTGTTGCCATAGTCTCCACAGGGTGAAGAGTGTTGCCATAGTCTCCACAGGGTGAAGTGTTGCCATAGTCTCCACAGGGTGAAGAGCGTTGTCATAGTCTCCACAGGGTGAAGTGTTGCCATAGTCTCCACAGGGTGAAGAGTGTTGCCAAAGTCTCCACAGGGTGAAGTGTTGCCATAGTCTCCACAGGTTGAAGAGTGTTGCCATAGTCTCAACAGGGTGAAGTGTTGCCATAGTCTCCACAGGTTGAAGAGTGTTGCCATAGTCTCCACAGTTCATGTCTATCTGAGGGGGGACCGCCAGATAATGTTGGAAGGGTAGTCTCTGGATGTCTAAGCATGTGGATCAGTGTGTTTATTTGAAACATATATAATAGTGAGTAACAGTAAGTCGTCTTAAGATTGCATTACCCTCTCTAGGATCTTCTGAAATGTTTTGAATCATGTTTTATTTAATGAGTCTAAAATACGTAGGCTACTTATTATATTTTATTATACACAACAATTTCTGCATACATGTAAAAGTGTACAAAGCAGTTGCCGTAATTTGGTCTTCAGCCTACACATAGCTAAAGAAATGGAGCCATAAAACAAGTCAAAGCTACAAATGATTCTACCACTAGGTGGTAGAATATGCACACAAAATGTACTTAGGTCAAGGTGAGAAAAAAATGTGATCCCATTACGTAGTACATGAATTGTATGATGTCAATTCTAATACTTAAAAGGGTTATTTCCCACTCAGGACTGAATGGGCATGGTGAGGACCATCTGAAGAGAGGGAAATGAAAAATAAAAAGGTTTATGTAAAATATCAATAGCCTACATGCATGATTAATGGAAACATTATTCAATTGAATTATGATGTACACACGATTTTTGTTTTGATGAACTTAAATATACGATGTTTGTGCGTTTTATCGATTGATCGGGCAAAAGTGTACCTGGGTTTTGGAGGACTTCAAAGCGAACCGTGCTATAGTGGACAGAAAGATGAGAATCCCAGACACACAGAGCGAGCACGTGAGCAGTAACGCCTCCAAACCTTGTATTTGATCCTGAGGATCAGACAGTAGAAGGAAACTTGTAAAACATACAAACACACGTGCAAACACACGAAGGGGGTTGCTTTGTAAGCAGCAACATTTTGGTTGGCCCCACCAAATCTCACTCCAAGGTTTCTGGAGAAGTTGGAAGCCCTGAAGATATATCATTTACCTCCTGGTATGTCTGCCATTTGTTTTGTCCTTTACGATACAGGATTGTGTTAGAATATGCAATGAAGGCGCTTCTTTGGAGTGAGGATACCAGAATACCAATAAGGGTTACCACATACATGGCCAAACACACCGTCACCTGCAGAGATAAGAGAGATTTAATAAAACGAGAGATAAGATAATAAGATGAGATAATAATAACGGAGATAAGAACATTGGGAACACTGAAAAGAAGCTACTTCAAGGTAATCTCATTAGCATAATATCGGATACTGTACAGATCATTTAGGATGTAATGTATGTTGTTAGTGGTGAAACTAAAACTAATCGAAATGGTGATTGGCCCAGATAACTACATGTAAACTTACCGTTTTCTTTGAGGGATGCATCTCAGTGTAGATGGAGAGGATTCCACAAGTGATGAACTAGTAGAAAAACACATAACTCTTATTTAGCCCTAACTAAATAGCAAGTTAGCCTTCTTTTTGTCTTTTTTGTTACACTCTTACAAAACAAAAAAAGGTTTGGACAACAAACACAGCCTCATCTGGACTACAAAACCATCACCACACTGGCCTATCACTGTTCCATGTGCTGTCCCTGGTGTACTCTACCAGGGCTCCCTCCCAGAAAGGGATGTAGATGAAGCTGGAGTTAAAGTTGTCTGCCTTCAACAGCCCAATACCCATCTGCAGCTCTGCACAGCCAAGTATCAGGATTGCAATCTGAAGTCAGTGAAATGGAAAGAGAGGACACAACATAATAGAGCATAATAGATGTTGTAAAATAGATTAAGCTAGTCCCTCCCCAACCCCCCTCCCCCCCCCTCCTCTTCTTACATAACGATTGCAAATGCTAGTCAAAGAATCCAGTTCTATCATTAGAGATAATACACATTTGACATAGCTGGTTCCTCTCACCCCAAGACATTTAGGTTCTCCTCTGATGAAACGATGGAGGGGCTTGTTCCCCATCACGGTTTTGTTGACCTGTGTTGCCCCCTCTCCATCCCCCCGTGTTCCTGTTGCCTCTGCTGCTGTGACCTCCATGGTAATACACAAAACACTACCAAAAGGCAAAATAGGTTGCTGTTTTTCTGTTATGAAGTCCAGGGTAGGATCATATCTAAACTGACACTTGTTGATAAGGCAAAATGATGCATTATTGTTTAGTATGTTATGATTCATTATTGAGCAATTAATTACTACGCTTATTGATTAATACAGATTTGTTATACCATGTTGAATAGACAATATTTTCTACATGAAGTAGTGTCGCAGATTCCAAAACAAGAAACATAAGTTAGCTGTTATGAAAGCAACAAAAACTACACAACAATTAAATGTTAGCTAGGAAAGCAGTAGAGAAAAGTAATTAAGAGCAAACGGCGAACCCACCCTTTTTCCAAAGTTCTGCAGAGAAAAATATGTGCGTGAGAAACCAAGGGGAAGGGATGAATTTAGGAGGGGGTGGGGAAAAATGTTAGAGAAGGAGCAAGACCCTTCGAGTGCAATTTGAGATTTGTGAGGTCCAAAAGAAATGTGGGCGGGTTTATGTTGTCTGGGAGGAAGTGAGGACACTTCTGAGAATGCATCTGTGTGGGCTAACAACACCACCTCCTCTCAGAGGGAAAGAGGGGAAAGAAAGTATGTGTTTGTGTGTGATAAAGAGAAGGACTACAATCGGGGCAGAGGAACAGCTGCAAGCTCAACAAAACAGACAAGAAAGGATTCAAACATCGCTTCTCTTGAATCTTTATTGTAGCACTGAAAGTGTGGATCATTTCAATAAGTTGTTTGTTGTGAAGTAATATGTTTTAAGAAATAAGAAAATCACAAATCTTTCCTTTATGTGGTGTACGTATATGGACATCATTGTTACTATCGCTTGCTGTGTAGGCCAAAATGCATGTGGTTGTAAAACAACGAATGGTGTGTATATGTAAACATGACATTCCTATTTTATGATGTCACATATACATTCAACAAACCCCACAGTGAATGGTAGAATGTGATTAACTAAAGAAAAAAACAAGTGACAAACTACACAAAACATCAGAACATGACAACATTAGTACAAAGCTGATACAACAGTTAGACGATACATTCCTCTCCGGGTGCACATATCCTAATGTTACTTTGAAATACACAAATAAACAACGAAAATCATTTGAATCCTGCAACACCACTTGTCAGGTTTTGCCTACTCAACACTCAGGGTCATCGGGGTTGATAAAGCCATGTGGAGCAGGCTCTCAGTTTCACCCAGTACCATCTCCCACACCCTGACACCGGACCCCAAATGCCAGATCTCAGATGCTGGCCCCAAGATGACATCTCACTCCAGGGTCAGACTGGGCTCTGGTATGTGAATAAGGTCCACTCTTACACTGTACCTCTCCATCTAGAAACACACAAGCACCACTAGTACCATGTTCATTCACATGATAAAATCATAGCCCTTTTGTTTCAAATGGTGGAGTTGGAGGTAGGGGGGGGCTGTAATGGTGTTAACTCAGGCATGAACTTTCCACTGTAATTGCTATCTGCCTGGCAGACAGGACCAAACTGGCAGGATATTAATGTTTCTGGACAGCCTTATCCACCTGTTCCACCCTCTACCCCTAACCCCTCTGAAATAGTCTTCCGTCCTCTCTTCCAGAGTGTAACTTTTATGGCCCTCTGACATATTGTAAGTGTAAGATAATTCCTCACTGCACCTCTCCACCCCGGCCAAGCTGTGCTGTGCCATGTGCTAATGGTAACAAGCTTTCTACTGTCATACAAACTCTTCGGCTTGATTTATACTTCTACACTACCTGATCTACATATTCAGCACAATAAATCACCTAAACACTCTTTTAACAACCTACTTTTAATATCGTACTGACAGAACTACTTCCCATTCATTTATCTTTGATGATCATTTAAAAGTTGCAGAACAAATCATTTTCATTGCAGTGATGATGGTCCCTGAGTTTCTGTGAGAAATCTCTGCCGGGCCCAGATATTAATCTGCTTGGGTGCCACAAGAGTCCTAGCCCCCAATTTCCCCCCGCCCACGCCACAATCAAATAGCCCTCACATTCCATTTACATTAATCAGACAAAACAATCGCGACAAATCTCTACAAAAATGGACTGTACCCATTACAAAACCACAACACAAATCTCCCTGATTTCAAAGATTCAACGTTGAAAAAGCTTTATTGTCACGCTTCTTGCAGGTGACATTCTTCCTTTCGCTACCACGGCTTCCACCTCCGTTCGCCCCCTCTCGTTAGTTGAACTGGGAGAGGAAGTAGGCCAGGTCGTAGTGGGGGGGGCAGTGGAGCCCCAGTCCCTGGCACAGGGCCAGCAGACGTTGGCGAGCGTGGGCGGCGCTGTGGTCGTCTCTCACCCCGACGTTACAGAATGGCTCCTCGTACTCTCCGGAGATGAGCTCGTCCTCGGCCGCAAACTCGTTGAGGCACAGCGCCCCCTCCTGGTGGAGCCGGCGCAGGCGCTCGGGGCTGGCCGTGCCTCGCAGCGCCTGGAGGTGCTGGGACACAACGCACATCACCCCAGCGTAGTGGCCCCGCGCCGGGAGCCCCGTGGCCGAGGGCAGCCGGGGGCGCAGGCCGCAGGCCACCATGAAGGAGGCGAGGAGGATGTCGACGGCGTACAGCTGCCGTATCCAGTCGCGGAGGTAGAAGCCCCCCATGCGGGCGTTGATCTCGATGAGGCGCGGGCCGCGCTCTGTCATCTTCAGCTCCACGTTGTAGACCCCGTCGCGCAGGCCGCAGCCCAGGCAGGCGTGGTGCGCCGCGCGGATCAGCTGCGCGCACTTGTCCGGGGCCAGGCCCGAGGGCATCTGGGCGGTCGTTTCCGTGAAGAGGGGCGCCCGGGTGGGGCCGTTGTCGGACACGAAGGCCCCCTCCAGGCAGCCGTCGAACAGGAGCACGTCCACGTCGTGCTCCGTGCCTCCCACGTACTCCATCAGGGTCATGGCGTTGCCCCAGCCCAGCCCGATGCCGGGATAGTCCGTCTCCTCCCGCAGGTCCCCGGCGATGCGCTCAAAGTGAGCCAGGCTCTCCGCCCGGGAGTTTACCTTCCTGACGCCCACCGCCCCGGCTCCGTACTCCAACTTCAGCACGGCGGGGAACCTGACCGCCCCCGGTCCTGGCTCTGCCTCCCCAGGTTGGGTGGTCCCTCCCTGGGCGGCCTTCTCCAGATCCAGGGCGCTTTCCACGTGAGCGCAGGGCACGGCGTAGGAGCTTGGGGAGGGAGAGAAAAGCAGAGGGGATTGACAGACAGGAACGGAGTGGGACTGCGTGGAGACGGCGGGGGGGCAGGATGAGCGGAAGAGAGGGTGAGCGTTGTCGGTTTTGTCCAGAAAGAGGTCGCCCCTGTCGAAGTCGGCCATGGCTCTCATGCTGTTCCCCTCCATGTTGACCATGTCGTGGAGTGCTCTGCGTCCTCGCTCTCTCTCCCTTGTCTCCAGACCATCCGCCTGGCCGGACAGCAGCTCATCTGGGGCTGGATGGACCCCCTTGGACTTCACCAGACCCATCAGGTGCTGGTGGGTGCGGCTCTTCTCCTTGGCGATGCGGACGGCCTCAGGGGGTGGGCCTCGGAGGCCGAGCCTTTCGCAGACTAGCGCCGTCAGGACCACGCATTCGTCCCAGAAACACACACAACCATCGGGGTGCAGCCCAGAGGACGTCAGCCAATCACAGATGCGGGTGCAGTTCTGGTCGTCCCGACGATGTTCTGGGAGGTCCGGCAAGGTAAGGAAGTGATCGACCAATTGGGAGGCAAAATGGGTGGGGTCGTTGTCCACTAACAGGATCTAATTGAGAGAGAGAGGGTTGGCTAGACATAAAGCACCTTTAAAATCGCTTCTCACAGCTCCGCTGATTTTACTGAGAGAATGAATAAGCATGTCTGGCACACACGACAGCACTTGCTATTCTACGCCGTGCACGCATTTAGTGGTTTTGAATGGAGAGCTCCATCACCTTGAGTTTGTAGCGCTGGGCTTGCTCCCAGATGAACTTCTTACTGTGGGCTCCGGCCCCCACCACCAGCACCGTCCTGCCCTGCATCAGGTACACGTAGGAGCGGGTGAAAGGGGTGAGGAGGAGGGTGCCCTGGCACCCCTCTGTCCCTCTGCCGCACCCCTCCAGCTCTGGGAAGGAGGACTGGAGGCAGAGGGTGGGGTGGAGGCCCAGAACCACCGGCTTCAGGAAAGGGCCGTTAACGGTGAATAGAATGTCCACTCCTGTTCCAATGATACATACAGGAAAAGGTAGCATATATAAATAAATCTTATAATAATAATAATAATATGTTTAATTTATATAACGCCTTTCCAGAGCTCAAGGACGCTATACAATAGCAATACAATGACACATAAACAATCATGGACAAACACAAAATGTGAAAAGCAATGAGCAATCAAACACAGAAAAATGAAATACACAGTACAGATAGTACAGTCACTGAGAAATATGCATAATAACCGATTAGGACAGATAACATTGAGAAAACAGATACGTTTTTGATTGAGATTTGAACTCGGAGATGGATGTGATGCTGCGAAGAGTCAGAGGGTGTGAGTTATATATTTAGATGTAACATGTCTTAAAGTATTGTTACCAGTATGCATGTAAAACAGCATACACTAACAGCACACAGTAAAACAACCAAAAACACATTACCTATCATGTCGGTCTGAGCCCCTGTCCCACCGCGACACTGTTGGGACATCCCCGATTCAGTTTCCATGACGACTCGGAGGCAAGCCAGGGCGCTGTCGGTTGCTATGCGACAGAGAGAAACGGCCAGGGCGGGGTCGGTAAAACCGCACTCCGAAAGGGTGGTCTCCAGAGACTGAGACAGGGAGTGACTGTGAGAAAGAGGGGTGTCGGACGCACCCACTTTGCACACCAACTGAGAGAGAGATAGAGAGAGAGAGAGAAAGAGAGATAGAGAGAGAAAGAGAGAGAAATGGACACAGATCGTCAGGGACACATCGTTATTCCAGGCGTGTGTTCTGTCCTGATCTCCTTCGTCTTTTGTCCTGCTCTCCTGCTTCCTCATGTCACTCCTCCCACCACCTCCCCTTCACTCTATGCCTTCCGCCAGACCTCCTCCTCTCCCTCTATCTCACCTTGTAGAGGAGAGGTACGTCCTGAGGGGAGCGAGTGACGATGGCACACAGTCTGAAGACCAGGTCAGGGACCTGGGGACTGCAGTCTGACACACAGAGACAACAACAACCTCACCATGACCACTCAAACTAGGTTTGGAGCTGAATTTCATTCATAGCACCCTTCATTCATAAAGCCCAGCCCAGCCCCCCCCCCCCCCCCCCCACCTCCATATAAATGCAGCTTTGGAGCTCTAGAACACGCACGGTGAGCATAAACACGCATAAAAACCATGCTTGACACCCAAACCCCCCCACAACCTCCGCATCTTCCGTCCTTGCTAAAGCCCTTACCGGTGTACTGCTCCCAGGTCCGGCCCTCAACTCGAAACCCAGGCTTCAGAGGGGGGATGCAGGCCTCCAGCAGCACAGCCTCTCCAGGGAGCAGCTGGGGCAGCAGCTGGCCAACACGGGCCAGCACCTCCTCCCTGGAGCTCCTAGACAGGAAGACAGGGGGTGCAGCCGAACCTTCTGCATCACAGGCAAACCTGCCTCCGCTGCATCGAAGGACCACCTTGATAATACCATGTTGGATGAGATGGTTAAGCGTTAGCCATTAGCACGCTAAAACAACTACTGTATGTTGGCCTGCCTGATTGAGGTTCCCCCGGCCGTGTTTTGATGTTGTGGGTTTGAGAAATGGTGGAACGTTTCCCATATAAGTTTTGTCTGTCGCTATATAGGCATACAAGTCCGCTATGGGTCGATAACACTTAAGCCGAAGCCCAAACAGGCTGGACACACAATACGTACCCTGTCTGACTGCATGAAACTGTCAGACTCCAGGAAGGACTCCACCTTGAACCTGACAGAGTTCACCTCTTCCACTCCCATTTCCAGGTGTACCACCTCCACCCCTCCCGTTCTGCCCTCCTCTATGCCCATCTGCCCAGGGGGTATCAGGAGGGCCAGGGTAGGTGGGCACATGATGTTGGCCTTCTGCAGCAGAACCCTGGTAACCAGGACATCTCTCCAGCACCTCCCCAGGGTTCCGGAACCTCCAGCCGGGCAGTCCGTCTCCCGGGTCATATCCTCCTCCGCCCACGGGTCACATGACAGGAAGTATGTGACCTTGCGAGGGGGGTTGAAGTTAGAGAGGAAAGTGCGTCCCCCGAGGTCAAAGGTGACAGCCTTGTGGACCAGGAGGGAGGAGGATGCACGGGAGAGCCAGGAGGGAGACAGACACAGCAGGGCGTCTCCTGGAGGGGCAAAGAGAGAGGGAGAGGGAGGGAGAGAGAGAGAGAGAGAGAGAGAGAGAGAGAGAGAGAGAGAGAGAGAGAGAGAGAGAGAGAGAGAGAGAGAGAGAGAGAGAGAGGGGGATAGAGAGAGAGAGAGAGAGAGAGAGAGAGAGAGAGAGAGAGAGAGGGAGGGAGGGAGGGAGGGAGGGAGGGAGGGTGATTGATAGATTGATTGATTGATTGATTGATCAGAAATCACAAACAATGCAAACATCAACCCTATAAAACCCTGCAGCCTCCAAATGATTAGCAAATGTTTCCTTCTAAAACTAGCACTGGTATCCTATAGTATTACCCCCCAGCAAATCATTTAATAACACCACTTGCTGAATTAGCAGGAGAGGGAAAGAAACGTCACTGTTCTTATTACATGTGATGTACACACATGTATATAGTAAATATGAGGACAAACATTTCAGAAGAAAACACTAGTTGCGAGGGAGTTCTACCTACTACTGAACTCCAAAGTTTTCAACTGTTATTGGTCATAACACAAGAGGGTGAAAGAGAAGATATTTATGTATAAATAGAGTCAGGGACATTCTCATTTAAATGTCACCATTCAGTGACTATCAGCTTTCCATCAAACATGATTTGTCTAAAGGTCAGGATTAGGTAGGCCTACAGACACGATTCTCTACTGTAAAATGATGGTGTTGTGGAGGCAACTGCAGATATAGTGCTAGGGTCGCCCTTGGCAGTGATGGTTCCTCATGCAGTAAGTGCTTTTCTGTTACGCACCAAAACTCAACACCTGTCAGCCACTACGGCTACAAAGTATAAACTGATTTTTGACTCAAAGTAAGATTATGATTCATAGATGCCCCCCACTAGTTCTATTGATTGGTGAAAGTTCTATTGATTGGTGAAAGTTCTATTGATTAGTGAATAATGTAAGTACACAGGAAATCCTCCACAGTGTTAAGATTAGTGATAGCACAGATCTACTAAATCGACTATTGATTACAGACTTCATACAGCCTAATTTGGGTTGGGGTTTTATCGAAGATGAAAATATACGTTTCACTGACAGGTAGAAGGCATCAGGCAATGTCAGGCTTACAAAACCAGAGGGACTTCCAAAGAACTTCTTGAACTGAGAACTTTACGAACTTCCTGTTTGTGTCATGTATGCATCATATTGTCTGCGTCCGTATTTTGCGAGTATTAACAACCAGTGGCGTATTATATGTTCATTTTTTTCCCCAACTACAAGAGCACCTGTTGTGGTTTTTAACAGCTAATGATCTCCTTCACATATGTAAAGTTGGTGGGGGTTTGTTACCTGGACTTCTTTGTCCAGCCTCCAGCAGCAGAGACAGGTAGGGGAGGGGGGAGCCCAGAACACAAACACACAGCTCAGAGTGACTCACACCTGGGGGGAGAAAATCATTCATTATACATATCATCGTTATTGTAATGTGTTTTGGGGGGGGGGAATTGGGGTTCAAATGTCATTTCAAGTGAGTCTTTCATGGGTATATGTTTTATAATGTTTGTGAACCCCTAATCTAAGATTTATATTGTTGTGTGGTAAAACATTTGAATATGAATTTGGAATTCAAACCTGGGACCTGAAGATCTGCAGTCAAATGATGAATGAATGCTCTACCACTGAGTAATGTATTCCTTTATGATATGATGAAATGCTTGATTTTCATATTTCCTTAACAGTGATGCAACCAGCACGAGTATTAAAAACAGACAGACTTTATTTTTCTATGTTAACACAAAAGTTGATTTTGACTGAATAGTGTTCCCTTGACTTGTGTAGTCACTTCAGGAAATACAACCTTTAGCATAACTATCTATTCCTCCAAAATTTCACAATGTTGTTACACTTTATTCCACTTGACTCTGCAGAACGGGGCCTTACCCTGTGGCAGGTCCAATGTTCCGGGCAGGTCAATCTCCTTCAGAGCCTTCTGTAGAGTTTGGAACAGTGCCCCCTCAGGGCTGGAGGAACATGCTGCCCTAGGACTTCCGACGCTCCCACAACCCTTGAGGGAAGAGGGGAGGCAGGACCTGGGAACCGTGCTGCTGGGGAGAGAGCTGAGAGAGAGCTGGAGGGGACAGAGAGAGGATGGGGAAGGGGAGGGTTTGCAGAGTGGATTAGCAATAGGCAGTAGCGTGGGGAGAGGGCAGGACCCCAAAAATACAGTGGAGAGGAAAGCATTAGGCATCAAAACGGAGCAAAAAAAATAAAACATTATAAATAAATGAACATAACTAAACTAACTATATCTTATTGTGGTGCTGGGTGTGGCTGTAACATGAATGCTCACCAGAGCTTGCCCTTTGCAAATGAACATGCAGTGTGACATCACACAAGGCCACAAGCAGTGCCGGTCCTTCCTATAGGCGACATAGGCAGCCGCCTAGGGCGGCATGAAGAGGGGGGCGGCAATTTCCCAAGTGCATCCATTTAAATGAACCCCCCCACTGTCCTTGAGTTTCAAACACACTACCAGCAGAGGGCACCAACCGCGCACGTCAGGTGTAGGTAAATCTTGCCTAGGGCGCCAAATGTGGTAGGACCGACACTGGCACATGCATTATTATTTACAACGTATCGCAACATTAACATGCATTAACATGCAGATCTGTGGCTTTGAGGATCAAATATTTACTACTGTCAATGCTATGCCACAGTAGTGCACCTTAGTAAATCCACTTACATAAAGTCATCATGCATATTAACTTCAGATCTGGGTTAGATAATTATTGACTTCCTTTAATAGCTACGCTGGCTTAAAGATAACTCACTAGGAGCAAACTAAAGGTGTGTGGGTGTGTGTTTGTGTACACATGAGTCTGTTTTGTTTCTGCTGATGACGTGATGGGATACAATACCTATTCCACTCTGTGTCCCTCACTTTGCCTCACCTTTCTATTGGCCCAACATTAGAAGTGTTTATATACTTCTGTGGACATTCCTGTCCTACTGTAACTAACCCACACCTGGGAGGTCAGCCAACAACTAAATGGGGGTCACAGTCATTTGAGACTCAAACCTGTGACCTTCTACAGCAGAGGTCAAGCATCTACTATCGGGGCAAGGACAAATTCCTTAAAGTTCCAAACAAATATTTGGATCTTATTCAAATTTTGACATGTTTCAAAAATATATATAATAATTCAAACAGCTTGGACTTTGAGATCCAAACCACAATATTTGCTACAATGCCACTATGACGTTTCTTGAAAAAGACATGCCCAGACAATAAAACAGTACATCTACAGTGGATTCCCAAGAAATGTTAAGTTATAAATACACACTGGCAAAGGCTATTACCCCTCCCGCTCTCTGTCGCATTCGCACACACACTCTCAGATTTACTTACACTATAACCTTCGTAAATCAGATGTGAGGCTATATTTAACACTAACTCACTCTCTCACTGACACAAATAAACATGTGGACAACAACACACATAAATGTAACTTCCCTATTACGACAATGAAATTGCAGAGGATTCGCTCTGTGACACCTCGTAACCTAACACACAGCTCCAGGTGAACCAGACTCTCTGGACATACATTTCTGTTCATTTCTCAGGCCCCCACCTGACCTGCCTTGTCAATCTCCGACTGACTTTCTCTGACAGACTCCACTGCCATTTATCTATTTGTCAGTAAACTTGACCACCTCTGACTTTTTTTTACAGATTAACATTTTACACATTTAATATTTACTAATCTATCCAGCTTTAAATTTAAACATGCATCTTTATCAACTTTTGGCAAAGTAGGTTATCAATGAAAGCAACTCTGCATTTAGCATGCACATCTACCTACAAAGTATTAATCTACCACCAGCAATTATGTACAGTTGTATTATTTTACATGCCCATCATTAACATGCAAACATTTAATAGAAAGTGTCCAACACTGAACTCACCATAGTGACTGCAGTGACCAAGTGGCAACCTGGAAATGACAGAGAGAAGGTTGGAAAAAAGAGGAAGGGAGGGAGGGAGAGAGAGAGAATATTACTTGGTGGGAGGGAGTATGAACATGAGGCTAATCATTAAAGAGTAACCAAACACCACCTAAACCTCTTTTCTGATTCATAGATCTGTGATTAAATACTCACGAATGGCTTAACTCGTCAACCCTGATCTTCATTTAGGCAAATCTTTACAAAAAAAAAACATTATTATTATTTGGTGGTAAATGTCTCAGTTCCATTTGCGGTTGGTCAAAAACTTTGGAATAGCTTCTTAGGCTTTTGTGTACGTGCCCTTTGGAGGTACTCTGACAGGGAGGGGTTGTGATTACTGGCCACTTTCGTGTATCATTTCGAGCATTTGAGGAAGCCCCTAAATTCATATTCATGTTAAATCTAAATGATGCAACTGTAGCCAGCAAATTCTAAACTCTTGGAATGTATAATATAATAATAATCATTTAAAATATATGGGGTTAACGTTTGCCATTTTGTGAGAAAATTAATCAAATGAATGACCGTTTTGTGTGTGTGTAACATTAATTGGTTTAACCTCTCTTCAGTATAAATACCGCACCCGCCCAAACTGTTACATGTTCGGTGGCCTAGCTTTTTAAAGTGCTGTTTATGAAAGATGGTTATTGCAATTAAGGCCAGTGGACTTTAGTTCTAACTCTGGAATGTGCAAGTGAGGCAGGAAGCGACCAGGGATGCGACCATTGTGTTTAAAACATAGTAGGCTACATGAAAATTTTTTGATTACAGGTGTAACAGGTTCTAAAAATTGTCTCACACAAGGAGCAAGCATGGAACTCATTCTGGTCATTCGGGCCTGCAGCACTGGAGCGAAGGACTAGGCTAGTATCAGTCAGGCTATCCTCCGGGCAGGCGACAAACCGTTGTTGCAGCCTGAACACCTGTGGCTAACCGTGATTTAGCAAGCTATGTTGTATATAGCTAGTCATACAATGCAGACTAACATGCGAGCACACTTGAGTACATTGAGCGGGCTTATACCTGCCGTTTAGAGTCAAGAGCCTGGCTAATGTGGTGGAGTAGTGAGTCCTGGTGAGTAGCTACACACTGAGCAAATGAGATTTGGAGGAACGGTTCCCGTACCAACAGTGGTGGATTTAGCAAATTGGGGGCCCAAGGCGAAGGTATGGGGCCCCCCCATCCCATCCTTAAAAGAGAACAAAACATTTTTTTACCGACTGAATGGTGGATAGGCAGGTAAAGCTAATCTAAGGGAAGTAAAGTAAAAACCTTCCCCTTTAAACCCTGCATACACTTCTTTACTCCAAAATGAAGATGGAAAGCAGAGAAAACACAAAGTGTAGCACTACACAAACTAATAGTCACAATGGAACCCAACAGAAAATAAGGTTTCAGACAATGCCCGTCTTTGCCAAAATGCCAGGAAAACCAGCACTGTTTATTCTTTTTTTAAGATCAATATCAATATAACCAGCAATACATTGATGTCTTATACAAACAGTCATATACTTAGCAAAACATCACAAACAGCCATATACTTAGCAAATATTGCCAAGATGAATAATTGACTTTGTGTGAGTGAGTGAGTGAGTGAGTGAGTGAGTGAGTGAGTGACTGAGTGACTGAGTGAGTGACTGAGTGAGTGAGTGAGGTTGCAATTGGCATTGCACTTGAGATTGACATTTCAAACATTCTACAAACAAACCTATGTACAAGATACAGGATATTGTAGTTAAGTGAATTGACATTACAATTGAGATTGAACATTTCAACCATTCTACAAACAAACCTATGTACATGATTGTGTGTGTGTGCCCTTCTTCATTTTGGGGCAATTCTACGCTAACTTGTATGGGACCTTTGCGAACGATCGCACATCGCTCCTCGGCTGTGAGCTTCTTGGGCCAGAGAGCCGGGCCATCAGTCAGCAAGCCTACAGTGCTTTGATCGGTGGCAGCACGATAAGCACAGCTAGGGCTAGGGCTATTGCTAGCAGAACTAGGCGGTTGACTCCAAAGCCCCATCATCGTCATCATCTGTGTCAAAATGGCCATCACTGGGCAACTCTTCCACCTCATCTGTGTCAACGTCGATAACACTGTCGGCGACGGCGGGCGGCAACAACGTGATGTCCTCTTATTGTCTTAAAGGTCGTGAGTAATATGCCTTCTCGTATTGTGAACGCGAGCTGCCACTACAATAACTGATACCACCGGTCGGGCTGAACTCTTACAGTGCGTTCACACTGCAGCGGAGCGCGCGGCGTCGGCTTCCAATTCATTTTCAATGAAACCAGGCGTTGACGCTCGCGTAGGTCATTGTGGGAAGGCGAGCGGAGCGGAGCGTTGCAAGTTGGATTTTCTCAACTTTATGTAAATGAGGAGCGTGAAAACGCTAGCGTTGGCCAATCGGATTGGTTTCTTGTTTCTTGTAACGTAGCAACTGTTCGTCATGGTAAACATTTCTAGGTTTGACAATTTCAAGATGGAGGAGAAACTTTTCGTATGTGTCTGCACACCCAGTTCTGTTCAGAACAAAGTTACTAATGTGACGAGCCTGAATTTAAAGATTACATTAAACTAATAATGCATGGTGCATGGTTGCCGATGTCGTCATTGTTCCTAGTGTGTTTTTATAGCCTACTTTTAAATGTAGTCGTCACATTACGTGACTGTTCTGTGCCACTGCTAGCTCGCTAGCCCAGCCTACAAACGACTGGTTGAGTGACCGGTGGCGTAACATGTATTCTACTGTAATCTTGCACTAGTAAAATCTTGCACTTACATAAATGTTGTGTAAAAGTGGTATTTTGATCGATATTGTGAGTACATGAACCCAAATCTGCACGCTTGGCCATGACTACAACAGTGACCTTAGAGAACTACAACTCTGTATTAACTTGTCTAACACGCCCCCGAGCGTGGTGTACTGTGGGAAGGCAAGCGATGCAGAGCGTTAAAAAACGCTGCAGTGTGAACGCACTGTTACAGTGCGTTCACACTGCAGCGGAGCGGGCGGCGCGTGGCGTCGGCTTCCAATTCATTTTCAATGAAACCAGGCGTTGACGCTCGCGTAGGGCATTGTGGAAAGGCGAGCGGAGCGGAGCGGAGCGTTGCAAGTTGGATTTTCTCAACTTTATGTAAATGAGGAGCGTGAAAACGCTAGCGTTGGCCAATCGGATTGTTTTCTTGTTTCTTGTAACGTAGCAACCTTTGGTCATGATAAACATTTCTAGGTTTCACAATTTCAAGATGGAGGAGAAACTTTTCGTATGTGTCTGCACACCCAGTTCTGTTCAGAACAAAGTTACTAATGTGACGAGCCTGAATTTAAAGATTACATTAAACTAATAATGCATGGTGCATGGTTGCCGATGTCGTCATTGTTCCTAGTGTGTTTTTATAGCCTACTTTTAAATTCAGTCTCGTCACATTACGTGACTGTTCTGTGCCACTGCTAGCCCAGCCTACAAACGACTGGTTGAGTGACCGGTGGCGTAACATGTATTATACTGTAATCTTGCACTAGTAAAATCTTGCACTTACATAAATGTTGTGTAAAAGTGGTATTTTGATCGATATTGTGAGTACATGAACCCAAATCTGCACGCTTGGCCATGACTACAACAGTGACCTTAGAGAACTACAACTCTGTATTAACTTGTCTAACACGCCCCCGAGCGTGGTGTACTGTGGGAAGGCAAGCGATGCAGAGCGTTAAAAAACGCTGCAGTGTGAACGCACTGTTATCCCAACAGCATACTGGCCCGGCTTGGCTCGCGCTCGATTTTAAAACTTCTAGGGTAGGTTCTTAGCTACGAACGCTTGTTTATTTTGCAGGACAATGGGCAATTCGACAAAATTACTTATCCAACAAATGATTATGTTGGCCAGTTTTACCCAAAATAAATGTCAAGCTTATTTACTTAATTTGGGTATTTACTTAGTGACAACACAGTATAGCCCATAATTAACTAATCAGCTTGTTGGGTGTGCTTGACTTTGGCAAGCGGGCTAGCTAATATAAAGTGAATACCACTTAGTTTTCAGTCGATATGCAGGGAATTTTGTCTATAGCCAATGCAGGACAGAAAAGCAGGAACACACATTAAAAACCATAGGTTTTTCACCGCTCCATAGGAGGAATAGCCACATTCACTAGGAGCGATTTGAAACAAACTTTCAAGTTTGCGCGTTTGTGGGCGTTTCTGTGTGAATTAGTGAGCACCCCACCCTGTAGTGTACAGCAAATAGCCCCCAGAATAAATGAGAAACATTTGTAATAAAGGATTTACGTTAAGTGGAAAGGCTCATATGTCATGAAAACATCAACTTAGCTGGCTTGCAATGCCTTGTAAGATATGGAAAATAATGTTACAGCAGTTAGTGTAATGCAGTTGAAATCCTCAATAAAAACACACAGAGCAAATACATTTTTTGGCCACCAATCAGTACATGTATTATCTGGGACTGTCATACTGCCTTTCTGTAAGGCGTGTGAGGTGAAGTGGACACTCCCAATGCTATCAGGTACCTGCAGGTGCATGCTACGGAACACACGTACGTACATTATACACAAGCTGAAACTGCTAGTCTCAGTTTGTTTGACTTCTAAAGCCCAATTTATACTTAGGTCGCAGACACTTTTGAAAAGGTCGCCGACAGAAATGACGTCTCAGTCGACACTTTTAACCGTGCTTAAGCCCAATTTATACTTAGGTCGCAGACACTTTTGAAAAGGTCGCCGACAGAAATGACGTCTCGGTCGACACTTTTAACCGTCGCTTAGAAGTGTCGCCTACCAGGAGAAATTTCTACTGGCGCGGATGTCGTCACATAGTGAAAAATTAAAATTGTCAGTTTCTCCGATTGATCACCTAGGCTACAAAGCGTTAACAATGTAACCATAGCTATGAATGTAACGGTAAAATGATTCTGTTTACGTCACGCGAACCTTGAGCACAGGCGACTGTTTTCCAAAGTATAAATGCAGCAGCCTGAGTGACACTTTTTTTTTCGTCGGCGACCATTTCAAAAGTGTCCGCGACCGAAGTATAAATTAATCTTAAGATTGAATATAGAGCTCCGGACGTCACGTGACTTTCCTGTTAACGTCGCCATTTTGGCAGGAAAGTAATGGCTAAAATGAACGGCGCCAGCAAGGATTTCAACCTGTCCGAGTTCACTGCGCACTTTAATTCAAAATACATAGGCAGCTATAAAGCAAAACTTGGTCTATTAACCCTCGTGCTGCCTTCGGGTCACATGACCCAAAGGTTCATAACGAACCATCGTTGTGTTTACCCAATTTTACCCAATACAAAAACAAATAAAAATAATTTTCTTTTAACCATCGCAATGTGGGGGGTCTGAGACAGCCCGACGGTTAAAAGAAAATGCTTCACTTTGTTTTTGTATGAGGTAAATTTGTCGCAATACGACGGTGGGTCACAATGACTGATGGGTCAGAATGACCCGAAGATAACACAAGGGTTAAACATTAGTGATCCATATAATGCTCCCGGAGTTATTTTACGACCTTTACGAGTGAAACGGAAGGCTTCCCTGACCTTCTGTATCCAGATATTTACAATTCTTATCAACTTTCATTCGTCCTACTCTTGAGTCTTTGAAAGCCTACAAAAGCCTGGAGGGATATAAATGGACGCAATCAGCTGGATTATAGTAGTGGTGAATATTCAGAAGACAGTTTTATAACTTGTATAGCTAGCTAGCGTTAGCAACGTTCGTCAACGGTTAGCTACTAACGAGTAACGTTGGCTAACGTACATTATATCAGTGCACTTTTCATCACAAAAATGCCATTACATATTTATTTCAGATAAATCATTCCAAGAGACTGAATTATCCTCAGTTGAAGCCATGGGTGGTTGTCAGGAATTATAGGGTTCTTCTCACTCAGATTGCCAGTTTTACACAAATCACAAAAATAATCGGACCAGCTTGCTAAAAGCAGAATTCCCATATCTCTTGAAAGCTGACCTGCTCGACTTTATAGGTGTAGAATTGACTGTAAAACTGTAAAATTATGAACTTTGTGACATGACTTGAAGACATAGCTGCCGCCTAAGACTTTGCGGTCTACCGGGCGACATTCTCACTCAAATGTCAAGACTTTCGTAACCCAAATCAAAATTCTGATGTGACAGATCAATGGGGAATGGCTTTCTCTCTTAAGGGCTGTCTTCCTCGACCTTTTTGGTCTTTTTAAATCGAACTATTTGTATAATCCGTGTACTTCTCTAGCCATTATAAAGGCTATCCTTTCCCGATTTTCTGCAGCCACATTGCGCGCGCATCCCGAATGTTTACAAACAAATAATTGGTCTATTAGAAAGGAACTTGGTAAAGTACTTCATATTCTTGGCACACTATAAATACAAAAATAGTTACCAGTTCGTTAGTTATCAAAATGTATAATGAGTAATTAGGAGTGTGTAAGAGTCTTAAGTCAGACAACCAACCAGTTATCGAGCTTCAATGAGAGGACAAACAATATAAATTCATTAATTACATTCAAATCTGCCATAAAAATATATCCCTACCCATTTTACTTTATTGTATAACTGTACAGACATTCCACAGGGTGGATCATAAAAACATCATATAAAAACACTTTAAACATACATATGTGCATGATGGCAATTGGCAAGAATGTTGTGTACTGATCATAAACAGTATATTTGAGGTACTTGCTGGGCTAGACTGAATCCTATATGCAAGGTGTTAGTAGGGTTGGGGTTTAGGGGTCAGTGGGGGTCAGGTTGTTCTCCAGGAGGTATGTCGCTCTCAGACGCATCTCTCCCTCACTGTTGTACTGAATAGCCTCTAGCAAGGATTGTCCACTCTGTTTCACAAACTCCTCTGCCACCTACAAGGACAAACATTTGGACAGGAAAGCATTATTAGTGGTTTAAGCACTTGGTGGTGTGATATATACAGTTAGGTCCATAAATATTTGGACATTGACACAATTTTCATCATTTTGGCTCTGTATACCACCACAATGGATTTGAAATGAAACAATCAAGATGTGCTTTAACCCTTGTGTTCTCCTCGGGTCGTTCTGACCCATCAGTCATTGTGACCCACCGTCGTATTGCGACAACTTTACCGCATACAAAAACAAAGTGAAGCATTTTCTTTTAACCGTCGGGCTGTCTCAGACCCCCCACATTGCGAAGGTTAAAAGAAAAGTATTTTTATTTGGTTTTGTATTGGGTAAAATTGGGTAAACACAATGATGGTTCGTTATGAACCTTTGGGTCATGTGACCCGAAGGCAGCACGAGGGTTAAGTGCAGACTTTCATCTTTAATTTCAGGGTATTTACATCCAAATCAGGTGAACGGTGTAGGAATTACAATACATTTTATATGTGGCCCCCCCCTTTTTAAGGGACCAAAAGTAATTGGACAATTGGCTGCTCAGCTGTTCCATGGCCAGGTGTATGTTATTCCCTCATGGGAGTTCGTTATTTCATTGACAAGGAGCAGATAAAAGGTCTAGAGTTCATTTCAAGTATGGTATTTGTGTTTGGAATCTGTTGCTGTCAACTCTCAATATGAAGTCCAAAGAGCTGTCACCATCAGTGAAGCAAGCCATCGTTAGGCTGAAAAATCAAAACAAACCTATCAGAGAGATAGCAAAAACATTAGGTGTGGCTCAATCAACTGTTTGGTACATTCTTAAAAAGAAAGAACGCACTGGTGAGCTCAGCAACACCAAAAGACCCGGAAGACCACGGAAAACAACTGTGGTGGATGACAGAAGAATTCTTTCCCTGGTGAAGAAAAACCCCTTCACAACAGTTGGCCAGATCAAGAACACTCTCCAGGAGGTAGGCGTATCTGTGTCAAAGTCAAAAATTAAGAGAAGACTTCACCAGAGTAAATACAGAGGGTTCACCACAAGATGTAAACCATTGGTGAGTCTCAAAAACAGGAAGACCAGATTAGAGTTTGCCAAAAAACATCTAAAAGAGCCTGTACAGTTCTGGAACAACATCCTATGGACAGATGAGACCAAGATCAACTTGTACCAGAATGATGGGAAGAGAAGAGTATGGAGAAGGGAAGGAACTGCTCATGATCCAAAGCATACCACCTCATCAGTGAAGCATGGTGGAGGTAGTGTTATGGCGTGGGCATGTATGGCTGCCAATGGAACTGGTTCCCTTGTATTTATCGATGATGTGACTGCTGACAAAAGCAGTAGGATGAATTCTGAAGTGTTTCTGGCAATATTATCTGCTCAGATTCAGCCAAATGCTTCAGAACTCATAGGACGGCGCTTCACAGTGCAGATGGACAATGACCCCAAGCATACTGCGAAAGCAACCAAAGAGTTTTTTAAGGCAAAGAAGTGGAATGTTCTGCAATGGCCAAGTCAATCACCTGACCTAAATCCAATTGAGCATGCATTTCACTTGCTAAAGACAAAACTGAAGGGAAAATGCCCCAAGAACAAGCAGGAACTGAAGACAGTTGCAGTAGAGGCCTGGCAGAGCATCACCAGGGACGAAACCCAGCGTCTGGTGATGTCTATGGGTTCCAGACTTCAGGCTGTCATTGACTGCAAAGGATTTTGCAACCAAGTATTAAAAGTGACAATTAGATTTATGATTATGTTAGTTTGTCCAATTATTTTTGGTCCCTTAAAAAGGGGGGGGGGGGGCACATATAAAATGTGTTGTAATTCCTACACCGTTCACCTGATTTGGATGTAAATACCCTGAAATTAAAGCTGAAAGTCTGCACTTAAAGCACATCTTGATTGTTTCATTTCAAATCCATTGTGGTGGTATACAGAGCCAAAATGATGAAAATTGTGTCAATGTCCAAATATTTATGGACCTAACTGTATATTTATATATTGTCAGCCATCTTGAGTGTGTCACTGGCTGTACCTGTGGACTGCTGCATAGCAGCATGAGGAGAACTTCCAGACTGAGGGTCACCATTTCCTGGTCGGCCATCTTGAGTGTGGCACAGAGTGCTGGCAGCAGACCTGCCTTAACCAGCTGGATGCAGTACTCACTTCCTTTATGGGCCACATTACCCAGAATCCTTAGCACCTGCTCTCAACAAGAAGAGTTGAATGAAGAAAAGCTTCTCCATGAAACTGATTTAATGAATATCTGATTTGAACTCTTTCTCCTCAACAGTCTTTACAGGTCTTACTCACCATAGTGTTGATGCCTCGGGAGAAAGGCAACATCTGAATGAGACTAGGAACCAGGTTGAGAAACAGCAGGGCTGAGCAGAACCGACTGGAGTCAGCTGAGAGAGAAAGAGATCAAAATCACAGCAGCAGGACTTGAGAAGGACAGAACAACGTGTATCTTTATAAAAAAGAATACATTCACATTTCAGTGCTGATTATCAATGTAAAAAATGAAAGAGTTAAACAAAATCATGACCACCCTGAGGTAGAAACAAAACCGGTTTCAGTTTACATGAGAGCAGCGATCAGGGCTCTCATGTTTGATCAAACCTGTCAACGTTTGTGTACAAAAATCCAGGAGACGGGTGTGTGTGTGTGCTGGTGACGTTTCTGATTGGCTGGTAGGTGGCTGGTAGGTGGCATTTAACTCTGTATTACTCGAGACAGCTATCAACTCACCGGAAAACGTCACTCCGTATGCTTGCGCCTCGTCCATTAATTGTATGTAGCGGGACAAATGATCCCTTACTTCTCATTGTGAGAAATACAAGGTGTTGCGTGACAAATGGTTGAAATGCGTGAGTCTCACGGCGAATGCGTGAGACTTGAGAGCCCTGTGAGAGTGTGAACATACCTGTGATGTTGTTAAGGACCCATGTACTCTCTCTGGCCAAGGCTGGCTGGATCTGCAGGAAGGCCAGAGTAAACGCACACAGAGCGGCCAGGAGACGAGCATCTCTCAGCTGGGGCTCTAGCTCCCTCAGTGGTCTGGAGGACAACAGGTTCCCCACACAGCGCAGCAAGGGCCAGATTAACTGTGACGCGAGAAGAAACAGAAAATATGATAAAATGTCTATTATATTTAGTGGAGTTTAAGACTAAATGTTTTGATCCAGATTTTCCTGTACCAGCTCTATGCCCTCTTGTTTAGTTCCTTCAGCCACTGCGCCCCCCAGTGTCACCAGAAGGGCACTGCACTGTGACAGAGCCCCTTGAACCAGCAGGGCACCGTTGTCCACATTACTGACAACAGAGCAGATGGACACAATGAAATATATTAAACTCAACAGATAGCTTACATATATGGTGGCCATAATTATGAAATATCCAGCAATATTCCAACAGTTGGAAACCCAGACAACAACAGGGTCCCACCTGCAAATGAGGTAGTGCAGGCACCAGGCACACTCAATGGCAGGGGACAGACCGAACTGGGGGTCGACAGTCAGCACAGAGAGGAGATGGGGAACCAACCCTGAGGCCAGGACTAGCCTGCATATGGGAATTACAGTATGAACAGAGTGTATAGACAGACGGACAGGCAGAGACAGATATACAGCTAGATAGATACAGATGGAGAGACAGAAAGTCAGGGGGAGGGACAAAAAGAGAGTAAGACAGAGACAACAGTAGCAGACAGAAAGATAACCAGACAGAAAGACGATATTCTATAAATTCAGGGTATCAGAGAGATTAGAGAGTTTCATGGTATGATACATAGTCCACAAATTACGGGGAAATCTCTGCAGCATGTTTTGCTTGGAGGAGTTGTGAGAGCGTAAACCCCACTGCTTCTACCACGGCTAGGCTGGACCTCTGGATCTGGACACACACACATAATGTACACGTTGTATAAAGATACAGTACGCACCCTATTAGGAAATATGGCAGTCTATTAACAGCTCACAAAAGGTTATGCATAGGTATATGTATAGTTCCTACCTGGATACAGTTTGCCAGTGCAGGGATGAGACCCTGGGCTAGGAGCTTTTCTACAATGGCATCACTGTCTGGACAAAGGTTACCTAAAGTGTACAGGCAAAGCTCCTGTGGAGGGGTGTGCAAGCAAACACAAACACACGCAGAGACATACACACAGGAGTGAGATAAATATCAATACCATATCCGACTGTTTGTTGACATGACTTGCTGTGTGTATTTTGGTGCCTACAGTGAACTTGGCGCTCTGTCCAGACAGGTAGGTGAGGAGGTAAGGTGTAGCAGGCAGACATGCAGGTCCCACACTAGGGTGGGGAGAGTGGGACAGCTCGTGGAGACACCTCACAGCCTCCAGACGACACTGGGCGTTGGAGCCACTGAGGAGCCCCACCAAGACATGCATGCTGTTCTCCTGCCTGAAGGCACACACACAGGTAGAAAAGAACTTTATTATCCACAGCAGACATCCTGACAAGACTTGGATGCCATTTTCAGAATACACAGCCGTCATACTTGATTAGGAGGAGGTGCGTTGAGGGATTCCGCAGGGCTTTCCTCAGAGTGCTTAGGTGATCCCCTCTCTCCTCCCCACCATTCAGAACCTTCAGGAACAACTCCACCACCTGACACACAGAAATAAAATGTATCCTTTGATAGATGTACGATAGATCAGCAACTGATTCATACTTTAACAGGAGTGATTTGTCCGTTTGTTTATTCATATAATATTCCTTATATGAATAGCATCTGTGAAGAAAGGTAACCAGAGCCACACCTGATCACTGGACTGTATGTCCATGGCGCTGTCCACTTCATCATCTTCATTCAACAGGAGTCTCTTACTGACCAGCTGTCTGTCTTTCCGGGCCTGTCGGAGTTCTCCAGACAGATTGAAGTTCACAGTAAATAACTAACTCTACTGACCTTTGTCAATCAGATTTCTGGACGACGATAGGCTAGTGTTAAGTCAAACTTCTCTACGAAGTTCTATGTATATGTCTATTTCTGTACACTCAAGGCATATTAAAATTAAAATGTTACAACCAGTACTTACAATATTCAACTTTTTGGTATTTGTTTATACCTCGAGTATACAGCTACATACTTTGTCTACGTACCACCGTCCAAGGCGATGGAGAGCCCAGTTATTGGCTTGTTAACTCACCTTTCTCATGATCTCGCCTCTTGAATTTCAACTCTTCCAAGCTGCAGCCCTTGCGACCCGCCTTGTGTCTAACCGTATTTAACCTCCACATTGTTATCAGTCAGAAACGTTATTTATTTAAAGTGAGATAAAACTGCTAACTAGCAACCGAGTTTAGCATGCTTGCTGCTGTTGACATGATGCTCTTCTTCTCCGGAAGGCAAAGGAATTGTGATGAGACTGTAGATGTCTGTAGCGCCCACTGGCGTCAGACAAACGTCTTAGAAACAACTTCAGAATACCAACCGAATACCCACAAACATTCAAATATGAGTTTGTACAAATGCCATTCAATTCTATTAAAAAAAGAATATACCATGCATATCAGTTATTTAAAAAATATCAAAACAGGGGGGACAATCCATATTGATTGCCATTATTTTGTTAAAAACATCAATTTATAATTTCTTGCATACAAAGAATTGTAGATCACCATAGAACAATCCAGTCCAAGTGGGCATCTAACTATCTGTGAATCTCATGCATCAAACCACCACTTAAAATAACGTTGACAATAAAGTTTGGAGGGTCTTCACTCTTCATACATTGTATTTCATTTTCTTTACATTTTGTATCATTTTCACACACATTCATGCCATGATACGAGCACTGACAAAGGATTAACATGAGAAATATAAAACTGTCTGTAGCAGCACATGAGACTGTCAACAATCTTCCACTGAAATACGGTTAAAGACTACAAGTCTACTATAAAAAATCAAATAAAAAATGGACTGGTAAAAAATATTGTTTATAGAACAGTTTCAGTATTCAATGTAAAAAATTGTCCAGAGACGTCTTTAACCCTCGTGCTGCCTTCGGGTCACATGACCCAAAGGTTCATAACGAACCATTGTTGTGTTTACCCAATTTTACCCAATACAAAAACAAATAAAAATAATTTTCTTTTAACCATTCCAATGTGGGGGGTCTGAGACAGCCCGACAGTTAAAAGAAAATGCTTCACTTTGTTTTTGTATGAGGTAAATTTGTCGCAATACGACGGTGGGTCACAATGACTGATGGGTCAGAATGACCCGAAGATAACACAAGGGTTAAAATACAGTAAAGTTGATCACTTTTAAACCTGTGCTGGATACCAATGAGGAAGACTTTTCACATCAGCCCAGCTAACTAACGGGACCATGTTCCCTTTGTATCTTTCTATTTGTCATAAATATTCTTTCTTCGTCGTCCTCATGTTAATGTGCTCTTGGATGATTTTCTTTTCTGAAAGGAATGGAAAACTACATTCAAAAAAAGTTTTTTCTTCAAAACAGATTCACTTTTTCTAGACACCACCAAAAAAAGAAAGAAGTTGTTGAACCAATGTTTTTTTTATGGCAATGATAATGATGGTGATGATAATGTCATCACCTTTTTTTTAGGTGTAAGCTCTGCTGTCGCTGGAGGGTTGTCTGTGGGGGCTGAGTCTGGGCCCGGGTTGACAGATATCATTGGAATCTCTGGCAGGTTCACCTTGCTTTTCTCTAAAAACATTAATACCAGTGGAACCATTTAGTGCAGCCAAATGAGAAGAGGACGCAGTGCAACTAAACAATGCTACAGATGTCATCAATCGTGTTTCTGCCAAAACAATTCAAGCATCGGCACACTGTTCCCAGTAAAGTGATCAGCAAGTTCAGCGTAAGCTCCGGAGCTTAAGTTTTGAATGCAACACCTGCTAATTAAAACACATTAAACAACCTCACATAAAATAAACACAATCATATTGAATGAGGAGACACTTACTTTTCTTCTTCTCTGTTGGAGGCGTCACGAGGTTAGACAGAGGTAGGGATTCTTGGTCAGCTAAAATCTCTTGAGGCCCATCCTTCTCTTTCTTCTTCTCTTTTTTCTTCTTCTTCTTCTCAGTTATCTGCGTGTTGTTTTCAATCTTAGTCTTTTCTGATTTTTCCTTTTTGGGCTTCTTGGTGTCCTCAATGGCTTTGTCCATGGATTTTTTCTTTGTCTGGGCCACCTTTTTCTTTTTCTCTGGTTCCTTCTGTTCTTCAGGCTCACTGTTTTTCTCATTTACCTTTGGGGCTTGTTTTCCTTTCCCTGCTTCCTTCTTTCTCTCCTTATCTTTTACCTTCCCCGTTTCTTCACTTGCCTCAACCATCTTCTCCTTGTTCTCTTCTCTTTGTTTCTTTTTCCTCTTGGGCTCTGTAGGATTCTCATCTGCTTTAGCTTCACTGGCTTTCCTTTTTCTTTTCTTGACCGCATCAGGTTTTGGGGTGGATACAAGGGTGGACTCTGCAGGCTTATTGCTGGGTGTTTTGGGTAAAGTTGTAGTCACAGGGCTGTCAGGTGGGGCCTTATTTGTCTGACCGGACTTAGCTTTACTGGTCTTTTTGGTTTTGACATTCCCCTCAACCTCTACATTCTTAATAGGTGTAGCTTTGCTCTTTTTAGGCATGGTCTCCTTCTTCTGTGTGGCTTCCGCCCTGGGTTTCCTTGGTGCTCTTGCTTTTTTGGGGGTTATGACGGGAGCAGGTGGAGGGTTCAGACTACTGATGGCGTCCATCTTGGCGAGGTCAGTGTCTGTGAACAAAATCAGCACCAGTTAAAACTGTAGAACAAAGTCTCCCCAATTAACCTTCTCAATGAGTACACCGTAGGTTTGTTTTCAAATGTGTGTAAGACAGCTTTTTTAAATGACTTGAGGATGCGGCTGTAAAATACAATTTTCTTATTAAAAAGTGTGAGGGTAGGGGGGACAGATTTTAAATAAATAAAAAATACATATATTATGAAACTCAAGCCCCTGGAGTACTCCATTATGTTTTTATTTTTTGGGATGTCAATTGACTCTTAACTCAGGGCACTTGGAGTCCAAGAGGACTTATTTGATCTTCATCATACACAAACTGTACGCACAAACCCTGTACCTGACAGTTCAAGGATCCGCTTCTTCCACATCTCCACGTCCAGACTGCTGTCTGAGTCATCACTGGCTGGAGGAGGAGCAGAGGAAGGAGCAGGGATCTGGGCCTGAGGTGCCTTCTTCTTGGTCTTGACTGGTGTGTCCAATGGTTTGTCTGCAGGTTTTTTCCTTTTGGCGGGTGGAGCTGAGGGCTTTGGAGAAAAGATAGAGAAAATAGAAGTTTAACACTGATTGTAATGATGCAATGACAATATAGGGAATAAAAGCAAATCAACCTCTGTAACTAACTAGCAAACGCCAGCCAGTGTCAATGACCTGGATCCTCCTGATTTGAAGCTTACCTTGAGAGCGGTTTTCTTAGCGTCATTCTTGGCCTTCTTGGTTGAAGCTGGGGGGTTGAGTTGAACCTCCGCCTGCTTCTCAGGAGCTCCTTTCGGGTGGCTACCACTGCTGGACTCATCTCCTGCTGGAGCAGTAGACTTGGGCTGAGCCGTGCTAGTCGTCTTTGCCTTGGTTGACTTAAGTTTTGTTCTGACATCTGATGCTGGCAGACTGGTTGGTGCCACTGGTGTAGCTGCCTGCATTGGTATGAGGATGAAAATGTATGTAAAGCGTCACGTTCAATTAGTTATCAGTGTGGGAGAGAAAGATCTTTTAGCTGGCATATGTATTAGGCCCAGCTCTAATCAACTTACCACAGCAGGACTTTCCTCCTCACTGTCTGATGATGATGAATCACTACTGTAGTCTTCGCTAGTGTTGGAAGTTGTGGATACAACTTTACTTGGGGTTGGTTTAGCTGGGGTGGTTGCTATGGTGGTTCCTTTGCTTGGGGTTGGTTTAGCAGGGGTAGGTATGGCCACACCTTTAGAGATCGCTGTCACCGATGCTGTTTTGGGTGGGGGGGGTAATTCCACACTCTCATCTTCACTATCTGATGATGCTGATTCGCTACTTGATTCACTGGAGTCTTTGCTAGTCTTAGAAGTTGTGGATACAACTTTACTTGGGGTTGGTTTAGCGGGTGTGGTTGCTATGGCGGTTCCTTTGCTTGGGGTTGGTTTAGCTGGGGTAGGTATGGCCACAGCTTTAGTGGTCGCTGTCACCGATGCTGCTTTGGGTGGGGGGGGTAATTCCACACTCTCATCTTCACTATCTGATGATGCTGATTCGCTACTTGACTCACTGGAGTCTTTGCTAGTCTTAGAAGTTGTGGATACAACTTTACTTGGGGTTGGTTTAGCTGGGGTGGTTGCTATGGTGGTTCCTTTGCTTGGGGTTGGTTTAGCAGGGGTAGGTATGGCCACACCTTTAGTGGTCACTGTTACCACTGCTGTTTTGGGTGGGGGGGGTAATTCCACACTCTCATCCTCACTATCTGATGATGCTGATTCGCTACTTGATTCACTGGAGTCTTTGCTAGTCTTAGAAGTTGTGGATACAACTTTACTTGGGGTTGGTTTAGCTGGGGTAAGTATGGCCGCAGCTTTAATGGTTGGTGTTGTCGGTGTAGAGGGTGATTTTGGACCGCCCTCTTCACTATCTGATGAAGACATAGTGGTGTCACTGTCTACGGCAGTCTGGGGCTCTTTACCGGCTGATAGTGGGATACTGGGAGCAGGAGTGGCTGACTGCTTGGCCTTGGTAGAAGCTGGGGCTGTAAGAATTGACTCATTGGCTGGTTCTGCTGTTGAGGGCTTTTAAAAACAAACAAAAACAAGTTATTTCTGTTGAGGATCTTATGAGATTAATAAAAATACAATTGTTCGGTTTTGACATCCCCTAGTTTTGACATTTCTTGAAAATCTTCAGCCATCTACAACAACCAACTAGAAACTAATAAACTGGTGTTTGGAACACCCAGTATAAGTTATCATAAACAAGTGTAACTAACATGACAACTCACCATAGCCGGACCCTCATCCTCACTGTCTGAGGATGTGTCATTGCTCTCGCTGGACGACTCTGGAGGAGCAGCCGGAGACTTGGCTGTAACAGGGGAGGCAGCGGAGGGCTTGGTCGTGGTGGAGGAGGGGGTGAAGGAGGGGGCTACCAGGGGCCTAGCTGAGGACAGCTTAGGAGCTGACTTGTTGTTAGGAGTGACAGGAGTCTGCGGAAGAAACCGATCATTTAAGTATTTTCAGTCAAACCATCCGTCTAATAATAAACTCATGTTAATATTATTGCAAGGTACGGCACTATCGTGTGTGTAACAGCATCAACTGGGAGTCAGATGGCTGAGCGGTGAGGGAGTCGGGCTAGTAATCTGAAAGTTGCCAGTTCGATTCCCGGCCGTGTCAATTGACGTTGTGTCCTTGGGCAAGGCACTTCACCCTAGTTGCTTCGGGGGAATGTCCCTGTACTTACTGTAAGTCTCTCTGGATAAGAGCGTCTGCTAAATGACTAAATGTAAATATAATCAACGTATGCATCTCCACCCTTCCTCGCACTTCACCTGTGGCAGTAGACTCTGACTTGCTTCTTCTTCCTCTGAGCTGCTGGCGGCGGACTCACTGTCAGAACTTTCCGGCTGTTTCTTGCTGGGGGTTGGTGGAGTGACCTTTGACCCTGCCTTGACCTTGGAAGCTGGCACATGGTTGGCTGCAGGGAACTTGGCAGGGCTGGCAATTGGAGGCTTAGTCTTGTCTGGGGCTGAATAGAGTTATAAGACATGAACCATCTCCAAGCGGGATACAGGATTACCAATTCTACGCAGTTCAATGAGGAAAGATCACAGAGATACGAAATAATCATAATGATGTCAGGGTTAGGGTTAGAGTGGTCAAATCAATGTTAAAAACATGGTCCTTCTAATCGTCTGCATTCAGTATGCCATACACTATTCTGTATTGTTTTTCTATCAATTCGTCATTAATTTCCATTAGGAAGCACAAAGACTCTAGTATAATGGTTCTCAATCTTGGTCCTCAGGTCCTGCATGTTTTAAATGTTTCCCTGCTCCAACACATCTGATTTCAATGAATAAGTTGTTACCAGGCTTCTGCCGAGCTAGATAACTACCCATTCATTTGAATGAGGTGTGTTGGAGCAAGGAAACATTTAAAACATACAGGACCGGAGGTCCCTGAGGAACAGGGCTGAGATCCACTGACAATGTGGCAGAAGATGCAGCATTGCTACCTTTGACAGGTGTCGTCTCATCTTCCGAGTCAGAGGTCTCTGTGCTGCTATCCGGGTCAGCTTGACGCTCTTTTGGCAGCTCTGATGAATCTGCTACTCTGCAGGTCTTTGCATCCTCAGATACACTGACAAGGACAACAGCAAAAATACAACACTGTCAGTGTTGCGAGTCACACAACAATGTAAAAACATAGCAACTAGCTGTCAAACGAGAAAAACTAAACAAATCTTATACTCACTCCCCAGACCATTTGTTGTATATGTCCAAAAGTGAGCTGGACAATGCTGCTGTCTCTCCCTAATGAACATTCAGACAGAGGATCAGAATTAGAATGTTAAATTTGCATCATAGGCTTCTGCATCACATTCCAAATTGTCCACATAAATGCAAGTAGAAAATACCGTAGTTAGGCAGCATACTGCATTACTATGTAACAACAACGTGCAGTTCAGTCACTGATAGAGTTAACTTTCAATAATGTAAAAATGAAACTCATTTTGTGCACATCATTGCGTGCATCGAATCCCATTCATTCTAAACAGACGTCTTACGCAAAGTCTTCCAAAGGAGTTATTAAATACAGAATTGTCAACTCCATTGCATTCACAGACCCGAAAAAAACAGTTAATCTGTAAGAGGGGCGCTATAAGAAGTTGGCTCTCTTGACCTGTGGAACATGCTTTCGGAGCTTCTCTGCCGCCTTCTGGAAACCGTTCTCCTTCAAATGCCGATAGATCAAGTGGATCAAATTGTGTTTGGACGCATGCTTTTCTTTTGAAGACATGGTCTTCCACTAATGCAATACAAAACAATGAACCGTATTGTTACAGTTTAAACTGCCCACTGTAGCATAAGTTCCTTTCAATTCCTACATCGCGCATGTTACACTTTCAACTTTGACCTATACTCATCGTTCCGTTCAAGGCACGGAGGCATTGTGGGATCTGTAGTGTGAGAAACACTCCCTGCAAACTCACTTGTTTTTGATTCTGGCCTGTAGGCCATTCTCTTAACCTCCGTAAATGTGTCAGTTATATATATATATGTTATATTCATATTATAATATTATGAATATTCATTCATATTTTGAAACGAGTCAAAACCATTTATTGATTTGTTTTTGTTTTGTTTTTGAAAAAGCAGGCTGGAAATGAGAACTGAGCCTGAGCTCTGCTGTGTTCACTGGTCATTATGATCCTGAATTAACTACTGTGAGGGTGAGTCCACCCATACAAAGCTCCTTTCTCTCTGTAAGGCCTTCCCTGTATGAAATGCTTTGCATTGAGGGAAGCAACAAAAATAAAAGCCCCAATCACACATCCTGTTTAAGAGCATGAAAGTAAACCTATGTGAACAGACGATGTCTATATAATCCGGGAGAGTGTAAAAAGTCCCCTCCCTATTTAGTTATGTACTTATGGAACAAGATATCTGAGAACTTGGGTGGGGTAAAACTCCGTAAAAGGCTGCTCTTTCTCTAATCACAATATTTTCTGTTTAAAACTTGGCTTTACATGTGTCCAGAAACCATCCCAAGTTTTCTCATGCATTGATTTAACCCTATTGTTCTGACACAAGGGATGGTGTTCAGAGATTCTTATGGGTTTTCTCTGGTTAACAGTGATGTTTCCTGCTCATTCTTTATGTCAGTAATTTCAGCTGCAGTGAAAGAAGTTGAGGGTTTATTTCAAATGTGTGTGTGTGGGCAGGGAGGGGGGGGGGCAATGGAATTAATTCTAAGCTACCATCTCTGCTGAAACCTCACCTGTCTCTCACTTGTGATTTATTTGAGTTTCATCCGCTACTTGTTTCATCTGCTATGTGAAGAATTGGTATTTCTAATGCTGTGTGATTCATCCGTGTTTCATCCGCTGTGTTTTTGGAACAGCCGCATCAGCTGTTCTCAGTATCGTAGCAGGATCAACATCCCGAAGACACAAGGAGGAAAAAGTCTTGATCCAGTTACAAATCAAACAGACCAAAATAACTATTTTTCCAAAGCGGTTTAACAGGCAGATATGTTTGGTTAAGGTTGGAGGGAGAGTAAAAGTTGTGGAACTATGATACCTCAGGGTTGGTATAAAAGATTTGGGTGCTTGTGTGGTGAAGTCTTTAAAGAGGGTTCGTCACAACAGACCACCTGGAAGTGAATGTGAGAGCCAGAGGAGGTGGTGGGGTGGTTTCCTGGGGTCAACCTGGGGGAGATTGTCAGGTAAGGAGAAGGTCACTAGAAGGATGTGGCTGAAAGAACCCCTTTCACAAGAGTCGAACCAGGAAAGGAAAGCACTGACTCAACACCAAAACTTAGTGGGTTTTAGTGAGTTGGTCTTACCAAGCTTGATTTTACACCTTCCAGGACAAGATTTTGCACACACACACACACACACACACACACACACACACACTGTGGTGCAAATTTTAACAGTAGACTCAACTCCAACTCTCAGGGTTTTGATGGAAGGGACCACCAAAGTTTAATGGTGGAATAAAATGTTGCAAAAGGAGAAATAGAATACTTCCTCTGTTCATTTTTACTGACATCATCTACTGTACTGCACCTTCATTTTTTTTCCCTGGATGAGATCTCCAACCCCCCCAGGGGAACTTTCCTTTACAGTGGCTGGGTTCCTAAGAAACAGGCAGCAGGGTCAGCTGTTTATTCAGACCAGCCTTGTTAATGGCCGTCTGTTTCACAGGAAATAAACACACCTTCTACATTCCTCAAAGCCAGCCTCTGACATGTGTGTGCCAGTGCTCTCTGTTCTATAGGTAATTAACTGCAGGTTGAACCACAGTTGGTTTGTTGTCACTAATATGTCAGAATCTGTCATTATGTAGAAAGCAGCAAAACTGACCCTTGGAAATTTCAGCAGTATTTGGATAGGCTATGTATTGGCCATGATCATGAAATTATTGACTGCCAGATGAAAATTGACCGTCTGAACAACCAACATGTCAGCCCCCCACTAGGGGGCAGTCTAGATGATCTGACACAATATCTCTAAAGGATTACAGTAATATGCATTACATACAGTATAAAACATCACGTTAATTCCACTCCATAATATTTTTTTATTTTATTTTCCTCTGTAGTCCACAGTTTTAGATTTGTAATCAATTCACAAGTGGATATTTTGGTTTCAAAAAGTTAAAATTAAATTACGGCACCTTTATTCCTACTCACAGGAATTCTCAAAGGCTAATGTTTGGAACATAGACATAAGAAGTCAATTAAAATAGTAACGCTTAGAACATTGAAGCATAACCCTTTGCATACAATGACTGCTTGAAGTCTGCAACTCAGACATCACCAGGTGCCTGCCTGGCCTGTTTTGCTGCTGTCTCTTCAGCTCCTGCATGTTTCGGGAGCAAGTCCCCCTAAGGCATACTCAATTGGATTCAGATCAGGTGACTGGCTTGGCCAGTTCCAAATTTCCGGTTCTATAAGTAATTAAATCTGTTTTTATAAAAGATGATAGTGTCCTGGATAAAAAATAACATTTGGGAGGGGCAAGGGTTCTCAAACATTTTGGGACCAGGGACCTCTTACAGGGTTGAACATTTTCCAAGGACCCCCCCCATAATCGTAACACCCATTCAGCATACCCTTTGTGCTCTTAGCTGGACACAATATGCTTGTTTTATTGGTGTAAGTGGTCCCCATCTGTAGATTATAATATATGTTTCACTTTTTAATGATACAGCACAATTTTCCAATTTATGGGAAGTTATTTCACGGACGCCCTGGCTATGGTTCGCGGACCCCACTTTGAGAACCACTGAGAGATGATAGGTTCACTCCCTGCAGACTTGCCTTGCCCCTATTGACGTTGTCTCGTGTGAACATTCCTTTTTGGATTGGGGCAGTCATTTGAATTCAAGTACCTGTAGCCCATCATGTGAGGGTAGGGAGGTCTACAAGTGGTGATGAGCCAATAGAAAGGCTTCCATTCTCACTTCCATTCTACATCAAAAACCAACTTTCCTCCACTGAAAAACCAGAACAAACTGCTTTCCTGCAATTTCTCCACAACAACAAAAAACAAGAAGAAAAAAAAGAGCAAGAAAGGTAGGAGGAGAGGAACCAGAGTAAATGAGAGAGAGGGGCGGTAGAGGGAGGCGGGTAAAAGAGAAAAAAGGGAGTGAGAGAGAGAACATGAAGGTTTACTGGAAGGCGTGCGTTGATTAGAAAGGAGGTAGTGTTCAAGGTGAGAGGCACACCAACCATATTCAATAACAGAGCCTTTTCCTGCGCCAAACTCTACATCTGGTGCTGACCAGCACAGAAGCAGCAGAGCACGTCTCACAACTGAACTGCGGTTTCATCTCATTATTTCCCGTCTTGTGCTGTGGCACTCGGAGGAAGTCCAGAAACGTACACAAATATTTTTTTTGCGTAGGATGCTAATAGGATAGTGTATGCGTTTGTGTTAGATCGGCCTATATACGTTTATGGTGCATTTAACTGACAAACTATTTGTTGTCAGTCAGACTAACTAACTAAGATAGGATAACGTATTGGCATATGCTCTAATGTTTTATCTGACCGGAAAATAAATGTTGCAGTTCAAAAGTAAATAGAAAACATCTATGATGTCGATGGATTCATGTGTAACGCCAGTGTGTCCTTGTGTTAGCAAGACATGGACAAGTGTCGACAAGTGTATCGTAAGTCGACAAGTGTATGAAGTTGCGCTCCCTGGTGAAACCAGTGGTTCAGAGTCTGTATTCTGGAAATGTAAGTGTTTTGTTAGTCAAACGGTACATTTAAGAATCAGCCAGAGGTTATAGTGAATGTATATTTATATTTTGTTTTCTATGTCAGTGTCCTGAGCCCACTGCCGTATGCATACGGCAGTGGGCTCATTTTTCCAAAGAACATGTTCTTTGGAAAAATGTGTGTATGTGTTTGGACTTTCTGTCGGATTGCGAACGCATGTTTTTACATTCTTTCAGTGAAGAAGTTGCCATGGGAAAATGAAGTTTTTGATTCAAAAGTAATTATGAAGTTGTAAAGGATATTGTAAAGGGTTGTAGCTACACTTGTTATTTTTCAGGACTAAAACACATATGACATTGTTTGACAAAAAAACAAGAACCAGATTATGTCCTCAATGTGGAAAAAGGGAAATGGCATCAGTGACGATTAAAACATGTTTCGATGTTTTTATTGATTAGGGCCTACCTGTGTCACAATATCCTACTGAAATCTATTAAACAGGAGTATCTAATTCAGGCATAGCCAAATTAAACCAAAGTCGAGTTGCCGAATTTATGATGTGTTTGCTGCATAGCAAACTGTGCTCTGACTTCTGTGCATCCTCTTAACCTTGTGTGCCAATGACTAGGTCACCTATCCTTCAACACATTAAAAGGGTCTGAGAATGTGATTTAGTAGTACACTACCTGACATGGTGTATCGTTGTTTCCAGGGCCTCACCTTCCTGTAAATGAGTCAGAAACCTTGATCTTTTTACCCCACACATTGTGAATGTGTGGGGCATTTAAAGTTCTTTTAAAGCGACCCTCATTTTGACATTGTGTCAACATCAAATTAAAGCACACAAATTCACCAAAAAAGTATACTCTATTTGTGCTGCTGTTTGGGGGATTGTAAGGTTGCCTTATGGGAGTATTGTAAAGTTAGTTATGTTTCAAACTTACAATCATTAAGCAGACAGTTGGTGTCCCAAATATAGAAGACATCTCAAAGGAACTGACTAACTGACAAGAAATGAGTGCCTCTGAAACTGAATATTGATCATTTTATACTTTATTTGTTCAGTTATTTATTTTATTCCCCTGGCATATCAGAGATAGGACTACAGTCACTACCAATACTGACATCCACCAAGAAGATTCCCCGGAGAAACAGTCTCACATTAGAGTAATTTTTATGCCATCAATGTCTCTCTGATGGTTTATATGCTGAGTTCTTATTTGCAAATGTATTTAGTACAGGATCTGTGTTGTACCACTTCCTGATCTTCATAACCTTGTATGAGAAAGGGAAGTGCCTGGTGGTGTTGGTGTGGCTATTGCGATGACACATCTCTATCGAGGGCCCTGATCCCCTCACTTGAAAAAAGCTCAGTAACCCTAAGTCAACAAACATGGGAAGCGTAAAGCCCAGGTGCAGCTCACCCCCTTTCCTCCCTCTTTCTCCCGCCGTGACCTGCCTTCCACTGCGACGCTCATGAATGACTAGCACAGCACACCTTGGCTACAGAGTAAACCTAACAAGCTCTGTGCCCTTCGAGGAGGTCCTTACATTCCCCCATGAGTCTGCCCAAACTTTCTCCCAAGAACTACAATCACCATCTGCCAGTTCTGCTCTTTTATAGCCAAAAAAGGTTCACTCTACTCCCCAAATTATACATTTGCTGTTGTCTTTTTCCCAGTAACTTGTAGCGGTTTTAGTACAGTTTTGCCTAAAACTGTTTAGTACCATCACGGTAAAGTTTGTCTCTTTTTTATTTCCCTTTTCAATACCGTTTAATGTTGTCGTTTAAGTACTAGGCTGCTGTTCCCATTTCAGTCAATCAAGCGGAAATCTGAAATGTTGCCAAAAAGCCGTAGGCTGAAATCCTTTTACACATACAGGATCACTAGAGACTCAGTCAAGGTGATTTCCTGCCTGGTCGAGTGGCTCTTTGACGGTGGCCAGCTAGTAGATGTTATCATGAGTGCGTGTGTGGGAGGCCGGTGTCTTAGACTCTGGTCCCCCTCAGACCTGAAGGCAGCTCTCCCTAAAAAGCAGGAAGAAAGAAAGAGTGTCTGTGAACCCAGAGCTCAGAACACTGTCTCTGATTGTGCCTACAAGAGGCCCCCTAACTGCCTCTTGAACCCCCCCAAGAAATGTTTTTATAAGTTAGGCCCTCTTACTTGCAGTCTTGGTAACAAAGTCAGTATCATCCTTAGAGAATACCAGTCTTAATGCATTTTCTATAGAGGCACATACTGTAATACAGTTTAGAACATACATGCGTGAAACAGCAATGCAAGTAGTTGAACAGAACACAATATTAACTGCAAACCCAGATGGCCCGTTGTTGGGATCTGCGATTAATGGAGCCCATGACTTCAATTCCACTGAGCAAATGTATGCCAGAATTAGGAGGCGTGTGTGTCTGTTTATATGACAAAGAGAGACTGTGGTAGGCTATATACAGCATATGAGGGGAGCTATGGGGTTCCTGTTTCAATGAGCCAGTGCAAGTCAATCGGGCGGGGTTAATACGACCACTGGGGAAAGAGAACGCTTTCTAAGGAGTTGAAACATTCTACCTACGTAAGCAAAGGAGGTAGTTGCGCGCGGGATAACCAAGCATCATTGCCTACCTGTGCGAGAAGAGCTGGACACATCAGTGCAGTCGATGGACCTCTGATGTCACACAACATAGCGTACTTAGTTGACAGTGGAAATACATTTGCGTCATGCTTTTATCATTTAGGAAGACACCTCGTTGTACAATAGTAATATATTTTCCCATAGGTAGGTTATAGGCGAACATTCAACCGCGCGCAACAATGGCAGCGTCAGCTTTAACAGGATTCTCCGTGGTCAGTTTGCTCAGCCTCGGTTACCTGTCGTGGGACTGGATGACCCCAAATCAAGTCGAGAACGAGCCTGTACCGAACTTTGGAGACCAGTCACCGGTACCGCAGCCACCTCATATCATCTTTATAATGACGGATGACCAGGGTTTCAACGACATCGGTTACCACGGCTCTGACATCAGGACGCCAACACTGGACAAGCTTGCCGCAGATGGAGTGAAGCTGGAAAATTATTACATACAACCCATCTGTACTCCTTCCCGCAGTCAGCTAATCACTGGCAGGTATGTGCATCTTACCACAGGATACTTAATTTGTATGATTAATTATGAATCTATTATTTTACATTTGTCAGCAGTGGCGGTCCTAGCACATTTGGCGCCCCGGTGCAAGAGGCAAGGTTTGCACCCGCACCCCCTCCCCCGGGGAAGTCAACCTGCACCCCCCCCCACTCCCCCCTCAACCGGGGCGCAAACCACAACGCGGACATATGACGTGTCGTTGTTGGCGCCCTCTGCTGGTAGTGCGTTTGAATCTCAAGGATAGCTGGCGGGTTCATTTAATTTGATGCACTTGGGAAATTGTCGCCCCCCTCTTCATGCCGCCCCGGCTGCCCGGTTGGCCTGTGCCAAAAACCGCTACTGTTTGTCAGACTGGAATTCCGCTTGTCACACACCCACATTACTGGTCAATTACAAGGATTTATGTTGTTCATAAGGTTCTTATTTGTTTGACAAGTCTACAATTAGTTTAACTCACTTGTGTTCATTATCTAGGCTAAATATAGGCTCAAAGTTTTATGTTTAATCTTTTATTAATCAAATGGAATTTCTCCTTAAAAAAAAGTCTACTCCTTCTTTGGGCCAGAGTTTTACTCATTTACAAAAAATATAGTTATTATTGCTTTTGCGCCAAACAATGACATTCTTCAGTTACTACATCCACCACAGCTTGTTGGCTTACTGTCCCTAGGTACCAGATCCACACTGGCCTCCAGCACTCTATCATCCGGCCCCGGCAGCCCAACTGCCTGCCTCTGGACCAGGTCACCCTGCCCCACAGGCTCCAGGAGGCTGGTTACGCCACACACATGGTGGGCAAGTGGCACCTGGGCTTCTACAAGAAAGAGTGCCTGCCCACTCGTCGCGGCTTCGACACCTACTTTGGCTCGCTGACGGGCAGCGTCGACTACTACACCTACACCTCCTGCGACGGCCCAGGAGTGTGCGGCTTCGACCTCCACGAGGGCGAGACGGTGGCGTGGGGACAGGGGGGAAAGTACTCCACCCACCTGTACACCCAGAGGGTGAGGAAGATCCTGGCATCCCACGACCCCCAGGCCCAGCCGCTCTTCATCTTCCTGTCCTTCCAGGCGGTCCACACCCCCCTGCAGTCTCCACGGGAGTACATCTATCCCTACCGGTCGCTAGGAAACGTGGCGCGCAGGAAGTACGCCGCCATGGTGTCGGCCGTGGATGAGGCGGTGCGTAACGTGACCTACGCCCTGCGCAAGTACGGCTACTACCAGAACAGCGTTATAATTTTTTCCACTGACAACGGCGGCCAGCCGTTCTCAGGAGGCAGCAACTGGCCGCTGAGGGGCCGAAAAGGCACCTACTGGGAGGGCGGAGTGAGGGGGCTGGGGTTCGTCCACAGCCCCTTGTTGAGGAGAAAGAGGAGGGTGAGCAAGGCACTGGTTCACATCACTGACTGGTACCCCACCCTGATGGGTCTGGCTGGAGGCAACGTGTCCCTGTCGGATGGGCTGGACGGTTACGACATGTGGGGGGCGATTAGCGAGGGGAAGGAGTCCCCCCGGCAGGAGATCCTCCACAACATCGACCCTCTGTACAACCTGGCGCGGAGCGGCTCCTGGCAGGGAGGCTTTGGGATCTGGAACACGGCGGTCCAGGCCTCCATCCGGGCAGGAGACTGGAAGCTCCTGACAGGAGACCCCGGCTACGGAGACTGGACGCCCCCGCAGATGCTCCCGGGTTTCCCTGGTGGCTGGTGGAACCTGGAGCGCCACATCCAGCCGCAGAAGTCCGTCTGGCTGTTCAACATCTCAGGCGATCCCTACGAACGCTACGACCAGGCTGAGAAGCGACCAGATGTGGTCAAAGAGCTGCTAGCCAGGTTAGCGTTCTATAACCGCACCACTGTGCCGGTGCGGTATCCCGCCGAGGACCCGAGGGCCAACCCGGACCTGAACGGGGGGGCGTGGGGACCCTGGGTGGGGGACGTTGATGAAGACAACTGGAATGGAGTCTACCACAAGAAAAGTAAGGACAGCAAGAAGAAATACAACCTGTCCAAAACGAGGTCGTTCTTCAGAAAACTCAATACCAGGATCATGTCCAACAGAATATGATGAGGATTTTGAATGTTAAAACATGACTTTTGTTTACAGAATAAATTGTTACTTTTTTACACCATAGAATTAGAAATCTTACAGGTGATGCTTTGATTTAGCGTTTACAGTTTTGTGGTCTGTGTGTGTTTCATGATGAACATTTGATAGCTATTTTTAATATGAAGACAAGAGGTGACTCCCTTGTTCCCTTGAAGGTGTTTTACTGAATTATTTACTCTTTTGATTTAATAAAGCTTTGGATTATATTTGGATAACCCTTCCACCCATTCCTAAGGTATATTATCCTTATTAAGTGGACAGTACATTCAGAGTAATGTGTACTGTCATCTTTGTCTGTCTCTTTTTCCGGGTTTGGTTGAAACACGCCCCATAATCACAGCCCAACGGAGCGGTATCAGAATCATATCAAAACCCTTTCTCTTGTCGGGGGTAGGAGAAGGGTGTGTAGTACCGTGTTTTGTCTGTTTACGCTGCGTTACACATAATACATGAACACATTCTTTTTTGGTTTTAAAAATGTTTATCACAGGATGGCATAAAAGAGCTGGGTTTCAGCAGACATTGAATGACACGTGTTGAATGACAAGTTTGTTGCAATGAAAGGTCATCAGGCAAGTGGAATGCCAGTTAAAGTTCAGGTCGCTAATTCAAGTCGTTCAGTACAACTATTTGATTCAGTCCCTAAAGGGTTTACATCCTGTTGCGTGGCAACACATTTGTTGAGTGACAGAGAAGTGAAAGTTCACACTTAAACTGACACCCAGTTTCAGGCGGTCTACACACCTTCAACACTTCACCAGTTATACCATCCATAGTTTCTCTGTACTCAGGATTTATAAAGTAAGTTTTTTTTTACAGACCGTTCTTTTAGTTGGTCATGACTGGACTGTTGTTTCTTGGACTGTTTGTGACGTTCATTGAAGAAAGTCATGGTAAGTGCTTTACAAATTCTTCTTTATAGTCTAGGAAATACGTAAGTCACATTTAATCCAAATGTGTCTTTCATCAGCACAAAAAATCATGCCATGACCATACAGCTAACTGAACTCATTAGAAAACGGTTGACAGTGATCGAAAGTTGCTCAAACAAGATGATGTGCTTTTCAATTCAAGTCTAGATTACAATATTACAATTTAAAAGTAGAAGCAAAGATTGGCCAGGTACAGTGATTCTCCTAACCCTCTCCTAACCCCCCCCTCCTCCCCCCATCCCTCCCTCACTCTTTCCCTCTATCTCTCCCCCTTTCTCACCCCTTCCAGCCATGGTGACCAGCTGCAATGCTACTCAGATCTCTAAGTGTGTTGTCTCTCCTGGTGGGACTGTGTACATCCAACTGATGAACAGCGCCAGGGGACATGAGCTCACGCTGAAGCGCGACCACTCCACTGACCCCACAGAGGTGTTCAGCATGAAACGAGACCTCGTAAACATGCAGGGAGCCGGTAAAGGAAGATCTCACTTCTTCATTAACAATGGCACTTTCATGCTGACCAACGTGTCAAGCACCGATCTGGGTGTATACATTTGTAACTATTATGACAGCAATGGGATGGCATTAGGGGACAGGAGGATTGAACTTGATTTTGAAGGTAAGTGACTATATAACTGTAAAACCCATAGATGAGTGAAACTTCTAAAAAATATAAATAAATATATATATATATATATACCACTGACATGAATTTACTTGCAGCACATACGTGTTCAAAGAAGGAAGTGGTTAACTGGTATTTTCCGGTATTACAACAGTTTCTGTCCTCTTTGTGGGTTACTGTTGCCTGGCAGCCATAGATTGGTCAGAGGTTCTGCTTCCGTTTCAGTTCTGCAAATCTAGATGGTACACGTGAAGCTCCATGGATATTAATGTAAACCTAAAGTCTGCACTATTGAAGGTGTATGACTGTATGACTGTGTGAACCGTGTGTTATTCTTCTATCTATGGTACTTCAGTGACAATATCTTCTCTTTGGTAGATGATAGTGGACTACATGGGGACATCTTGAAAACAGTTGTATGTTATGGGTCCATTGCAGTCCTGGTTGTGATCCTGACAGTGGTAATGGTGGTGGTGTACATAAAGAGGAGGAAAGTATGAGGACCAGGTGGGATCCCAAAACACTAATCTCTTGGCATAACATACACTAATACAAACAGTAACACAAAGAAACGTACACACAACCCTAACATTGACTGAAACATTATACACATCCCAGTCCTGACAGCAATTCTCATCCCTAACAATAATCTAAAATACTTCAAAATTCACCTGGAGAGTTCTAAGACGCTAGCTTTCAAAAGGTGCTGTCATAAGTTTAAGTTAATACATAAAATAAAAATTTGTGACCCAAAAAGCATTTGTTGGTTGTGGCCTCTTTAAATCATACAGTCCGCCCAGGATAATATAATCAAGGTTTCTTTCACAAATATAAGAACATGGATTTAGGGAGCTACAGTGCATCCCACTAACTCAATCACTACTTGGACTCATCCTATTCTTACAGCTTTAGGCGAAGAACCCAACCCCGACCCCAAAGATGATGGGACAGAATGGGCAATTATGATGACATGATGAAAGAAGAGTAAGATGTGATGAACTACAAATGTGGGAACAGCCAATTTGGGGAGAGAATAATTCAACAATCCTCAGAGAGACAAATCAACTTAATCAACTGTGGGTGTGTTGGTAGTGTCTCAGAGCAAGTTACATACTCACCAGCTCTGCTTCTACATGAAATATTACAGTAAATGAAATCATGAATCAATGAGAGTGTGTGCCATCAGAGAACATAATATTGACAGACAACCTATTCCCTGCCAGAGAATTTTGACTAAAGTGTACGCTTTGTGAGAGTTTTTGGCAATACAAAAGGAAGTCACAAAAACCATGGTTTCTCCAAAGCCAAATCAATGTATGATGGGAGGATTAGACAGCCATGCACTTCCTCCTTACTCCACCCCACAATATAGGACAAACTCTTCCAAAGATTGACAAATGTTTTGTAAAGCCCTTCCACACTGTATAATGTGCTTAGTTACTTATAGTGTTGATGGTAAGATATATCACCTCAGGGATGTCTTTTTTTAGACATAGTGAAACAGGAAACTGCTGCTGTCATTCAAGTAAACGTTGAGAGTTTTTAGACATGGTTGAATACACTTCTGATCCTTTCATTGATAAGGTGAAGTGTGAGCGTGAAGATGAGTGTGAGATATCGTTCCGGTTATGATGCGTGCCTTGCAGTAGGGAGTATTAAATAAATGAGACTTACATTCACATACAGTATTCCTGTAATTAGACATTGTTACGGTACCTCTCTCTCTTTGGGGAGATGGGCTGTTTGTCTCTCTCTCTCTTCCTATCTGATACCTCAGGTGTGGTGCGTTTCCGGCTGATGACGTGGGCGTGTCCACCAAGGCTCCTCGTTGGCCAATCAGGAGAGCTCCACACCCTATTTAAGTGTCAGTTTGTGTTGTGTGGGGGGAGGTTGGTAAGAGCTTTGTTTGAGCAAGCAGTACAAGCTTGGTATTATTGAGTATTATCGATAGAACAGTAAAAGCATTGTTGATTGTTTATTTGTAGACCTGCTGTGTTTGTAACCCTGGTCCCACCTAGACATCAGTGGAGTAGGGCTAGGTAAGACACCCTGGGGTTTACATACACCCGTAGGTAACTCATTGTTAAATACACTAGGTTAGAAGCTAGCGGCTGTCACCCTGTGTATTGTAGCAGTGAGGGAAGTTGTAGATTAGGTTGTGTCAGGCAGGAGTAGCGGGGTAAGGAAGCTCAGGGTCTTTTTGTATTATTTCTTTGATTTGACAGACCGCTGGCACTGCCCTACTCCTAACCCTCTGCCTGTTGTCCTCCCTCCCCATTGTTTGAGTATATGTATGTGCGTCTGTGCTACCCTCCTGTTCCCTTCACCACTGTGTGGCCTTGGGCAGTTGCGTGCTCCTCCTCTCCCGAGCCATTGGAGGGGGCGTAACAGACATGCATATGTTTGAGTAATGGTATTTGTTCATATATTTATTCAAATAAAATGCTGTATGAATTAAAGGTATTTGCATTCATTTTCACCTTTGTTATTTTGTCCTTTTTTACTGCCAGTGGATTGAATGTTTGACAGCAAAGGTCACTGCTTCAAGTAGGTTGTCATGAGAGAAAAGGTCTGTCAGGTGGACAACGCAGACAATTTTCAGAAATGAAAATCAGGAACAGTTAACAGTCACACCTATGGATTTAGAACAAACTGCATGAGCGTGCTCATGCATAATGAACTATGAAGGAGAAGCTCATTTACGTACATTTAGTCATTTAGCAGACGCTCTTATCCAGAGCGGGTTCATTTGTTGATGAAATTCCCTACAAATTTCTATGTTTAGTTGTACAAGATCACAACCACATTACTCAAATCTATCAACCCAAGTCTTCAGTTAACAGCTTTTGCCTAAACACAAAGGGAACCAAGTTTGTTCTGAGGAGATGAACCAACGAGAAGTTTCAAATTTGACAATAAACAAAAGCTGTTAATTGCATTTCAAGGGTAACACAATTCATCAATTTGTTGGAATCAAGACCAGGATTGATTACTTTAGCCATGCATGAGAATCCACCATAGGAGTTTGAGCTTTGTTTCTCTTTTAGGTGATGATGAGAAACTGTCTTGGGTGAGTGCAGGAGGAGGACAAAAACTCAAGGCGAGAGGCAAGGCAGAAGTTCAAAAAACTGAAATATATTTACTCATGGGACATGGGGTATTCTGATGCAGTGTCAGGATATATGGGCCTCTTACCATATATTGGTTTTATATTGTTCTATGTGAAAACAATTTCATTACACATGACACATTTATTGGATGAAACGTTAATAAATGAAGTGTATTATTCATCTGGGTTTTGTTTATTCATTGCAAGTCTCACAATTGTACACACATGAATGGTGACCGTTATGTAGGCTATTGAACAGCTGGCAAACTAACTCTAGTTTCAAACATTTTCCTTGCTCTTATAGCCTCATTCAAAGCTTGTTTTTCAATTGGGTATCAGATCACCTATGTATACATCTTAGTCAAGTAAAAAATATTACAGTAGAGCAAAATGAAGAAGTTAGAATCTTTCCTGTAGACACACGTCACTTTGTGCTACGAAGCAAATTTTCAACAGACATGAAGAGTTCTGCTGTGACAGGGTCATCAGTGACTGGGGATAGGCTACTGTGAATAGATGCATTCTTGTCAAGCATGTCAGGGAGTCGTTGTCAAGGAAATATGATGGTTCGACTGGGACTCTTGATGATCTTCCCTGCATTGTGTCATGGTAAGATATTTCTGTATTTCTCCTGTATAGATTCATGTTTTTATTTATTGTTTGTGTATATGTGCTTTTATGTGGGGGGCCTATCGTCATCCATTTTGATCTACATCTAGTTCACTATACTCTACATGATATGATAGATATACTGCAGGCTATGTATTCATCATGCAGGATCAAAACAGATTACCTCGTGAACAGATCTGTTAGGTGGATTATGACAGATCAATTATAGTTTAAAATAAAACAGAATTTTACTCCAGTCAATATTCCTCAACCACACTATTCTATGTTCTCAGGCTTGGAGAGCTGCTGTGATGCCACACAGGGTGTAACTCGCTGTTACACACCTCTGGGAGGAACAATGTGGTGTCTGCTAGTGTCTGATGCAAACGAATTAGAGGTAGAATTTAAACATAGTAAATATGAAACTGGTGATAACATATTTAAAAGTAATAGACAGAATGTGACTTTCAATGGAACCTGGAAAGATCGGTCACACTTCTATGTCAACAACGGGACACTGAAGATAACTGGCACAGTGCAGACTGATTATGGGGATTATAACTTGACTGTTCATGATACAAATGGTACATTTGTGAAATACCAAAAAATACAGCTGCTTGTTGGAGGTAGGAGATTTGTTATCATAACTGCTGCTTATGGAAACACACACAAACACATTACATTCTCTTGATATTATAACCAAAGCATACACCCAATGTATCACATACAAATATTTGTCAAATGTTTGAATGAACCCCAATTAAAATATGCAAGTGTTAACTGTATGTCTGTGTGCTGTTGTGACGGAATACAACATGAAGGAAAGTTATGTTGCTGTTCTTGATCACCTTGTGCAGGTGGGCTCTCTCGGCTGGTTGTCATCAGCTCTCTAGCAGCTGTGGTTCTGATGGCTGTGCTTGGGTACTATTTTCTGAGGCGGAGGAGGCAGCAGCCGGCACCAGGTAACTGTTTCTCCCTGGGAGCTACTAATCCAGGGCTCTCAAACCCTATTGCTGCATAGCTGCATTCAGGTATGCTTTCACCCTGACCCCAGTTGTTACTAGTCTAATTCCTCTTGTAAAACCAGATAATTGTCAGAATTAGGCGTTTAAAATCTGGGTTAGAGTGAAAATGGATGGTATGGTACTTTTCCATGTGTAGGGTTGGAGTGCCCTCTACTGCCAATAAGTCTAAAACCACATGAGTTAACTGTGGAAGCCTAACAAAGTGCTAAGAAAATATTTCCTCATCATATTTCATAAGTTTCAACAGACTTATGTTACTAACACTATCTCCCCACAGTGTCATTCCTTTTCCAATAATGCAGACACATTGTGTCTATTTGTAAAATAGGGCAGGGAGTGCATTGGAGTGCCCTGGTAGCTCACCAGATAAGCCAAGGCCTTATCAGAGTGCCCTGGGTTTGAATCCGGTCAGGCCTTTTGCTGCATGTCATCCCCTCTCTCTCCCCTACATTCCTGGCCCCTCTACACTGTGGATAAAAAATTATAAAAGCAGAAAGGCCCCAGAAATATATATACATATACAAAAGTGTGTGTTGTGTCCTTAGAGGCACAAAATGTATGCCCTTTCTGATGATGATGACAAGGTGCATCACAGCCGTATTCAAACATCAGCACTCAGCTAACTTCTTTTGAGTCAGCATTGTCAAAAAGGTGTGAAGTGCAGACGTTTTTTGTTTGTTTGTTTTTGTTCCCTTTTCCAACAAAATATTTTGAGCACTCCTCCTGGAAAAGGAAAGCAACTTTGGGGAGTTATCAATTAATGTTTTATAATACATAAGCCGAACATGTAATATATTTTTCAATCACAGTAACTACTGCTCTCATCTCCGCAGACACTGTAGAGAATTAAGACATTTATCATGCAAGTATTGATGTTTCAAAGACAGCAGGGCGGCACAGAAAGGAGAAGGAGGAGGTGCAGTATGATGAGGACAACGTGAGGGTCCAGCTGGAGGAGGTGCAGTATGGACAGATTCAGGTGCAGGAACGGTCTGGAAGGAAGATAGACAAGCCAAATGTGGAAGAAACCATTTATGCTGGAATACAGCTTGGACTGTGAGGTTGAATACATTTGACTTCACATATGTGGAAATTATGCATTTTATTCTATGTATATGTAAAAAAAAAATCTAATAACATTTGTTTATGTTGGTTTTATGGGGTTCTTTGCGAAAAAAATAAAATTGCACATTTAATTTAGTAATTAAATACAGTGCATTATTAGGGTTCCTCCGTCAGGAGGACCCTATTGTGTTTGTTGGTATTATTAGGTTCCTCCGGTAGGAGGGAACCTATTGTTATTGTTGGTATTCTTATTATTATTTTTCTTCTCCTTGCGCCCCAATATCTCAAAAAGTCCCTTGTCATAAATTTTCTAATTCGGCACATTGATACTACATCCAAGTGGGTACCACCACACCAAATATGGGCCACATCGGATCATAGGGGGCGCCACAGGCCACGCCCAAAAGTCCGATTTTCAAAGGGATGGCATTTCCACCCCATTGCTCCAATTCTTCTGAAACTTGGTGTGCATGCCTCATTTTTCATGAGGAACAAAAAAGCCTCAAGGACCCATAAGGTCCGCCATGATGGATTTTCCTGTATTGTGATAATTTGGGAAAACCTTCAAAATTCCTCTTCTCTTGAACCAAAGGTGAAATTGACTTGAAATTTGGTACAGATATGTATCATTGACGTATTTAAAAACGTTACTTAAGGAAATTGAATCAAGTACAAAATGGCTGAAATGGGTGTATTTATGTAAATGTACACATTGCCTCAATATGTTTGTGTCACTAAATCAAATGTATTTTTGAAGGATGGTTCAAACTTAATAGGCTTTAAGGTGAGATGCCCCTGAAGTACCATGCAAAGTTTCACTTTGATATGTCGAAATATGATTGAATTACAGCTGTTTGAACTTGGACCAAATCTGACAATGCTTGCCATTGGAGAAACTGCTTTTTTTATTATCCAGTTGCTGAACTTCGTGTAATCCATGTCTGGGAATGGCTCAATTGGCTGAGATGTTGTGCTGGTAAGCAAAGGGTTGTAGGTTCAAAACCAGTCAGAGGCGTAGTTTTTATTTTTTATTCTGACAAAACGGTTTCTAGTCTTCCGATCAATCCTCCGGTTGTAAAACATAGCAATGCGTGTTTATTTGAGCCCATCACAACACTCCGATCATCTGTTTAGCGAGACTGTGTAAACCACTGCAAAACAAGCCAGGTTCACCACAGTAGCTAGCTACTTGTAGTCTACGCATGGTAGAGATAACTCTAATGGTTATCTCTAATTAAGTAAATTGATTGTTCAGGTGGATCCCTTGCCTGTTGCACAAATTCATTTCAGTAACCTAAGCCAGGACACATCCCAACTGATGCTAGGCATGATTTGAAATTCCCTTCCATGACAAGATACGGCACTCCAAACAACCTTTAAAAAAAACTATGAGTAAGTTATTCTTTACAGCAGCAGCCCAGTCATCCTGTTGTCCCGTCTTTATAGCAAATGTACAAGCAGTTTCAACTTTGGCTGAATCTAACGCTTAGGAGAAACACCTTACTTTTTTATACAGTAACTGAACATGACAATATTCAACACTGAGAATAGCTCAGTGGGCTGGCATGGTGACCTGTAAAGTATAAGGTAGTTGGTTGGAATCCAGCCATTATCTTTTGGCCTGTCATCATTTTGAGTATCTGTTTAGTTAAACAGGATGACATCATTCTGAAATACCATGCACAATTTCATGCAATTTTACCTTGAAATGTCAACCGTTTCTTAACCTTTGTCCCAAAGCTGACCAAAGCTAATACTCTGCCCACTCTATTCATACAATCTCAACAGTTGGTGTGTAGCAGAGAGGATAGAGAGACTGACTTGTAACCTTTATGCTCATGAGTTCAAATCCCCATTCAGCCTGTTGTTGGCCAAACATGAAGTAGTTTTGCTCCCTTGTTGTCCAACTCTCGATCTTCTACAGTGTACATGTTTATAATATTTTGCCATTTTGCGGAGGAACCCGCATCGCTGCTTGCAGCTATATTTATTATTATTATTCTAGTAATTTATCTCATGAACACATTGGTAAAAAGTTTTGAAATTTGGCATATTGATACAACATGCCACAACTACGGCCCAAACACAGACTGGCCCACATCAGATCATAGGGGGCGCCACAGGCGACGCCCAAATGTCCGATTTTCAAAGTGATAGCATTTCCACCCCATTGCTCAAATTCTTCTGAAACTTGGTGTGCATGCCTTATTTCTCATGGCGAACAAAAAAGCCTCAAGGACCCATAAGGTCCGCCTGATCGATTTTCCTGTAGAGTGATAATTTGGGAAAAACTTCAAAATTCCTCTTCTCTTGAACCAAAGGTCTAATTAACTTGAGATTTTGTACAGATATGTATCATTGACGTATTTAAAAACGTTACTTATAGCAATTGAATAAAATACTAAATAGCTGAAAGGGGTGTATTTATGTAAATTTCCACATTACCTCAATATGTTTGTGTCACTAAATCAAAGTTCATTTTGAATGATGGGTTTTCAAACCTAATAGGCTTTAAGGTGACACGCCCATGAAGTACCATAAACAATTTCACCTTGATATGTCAAAATATGACTGAATTACAGCTGTTTTAACTTGGACCAAATCTGACAATGCTCGCCATTGGAGAAACAGCTTTTTTTTGTAGAGTAACTGAACATGCCAATACTCAACACTGAGAATAGCTCAACGAGCTGGAACGGTGACCTGCAAAGTACAAGGTCGTAGGTTCAAATCCAGCAACACTGAGTCTATCTTAATTTGAATACATGTTTAGTTAAACAGGATGACATCGTTCTAAAGTACCATGCGCAATTTCACCTTGATATGTCAAAATATCATTGAATTACAGCTGTTTAAGCTTTGGCCGAATCGAACAAGCCATGCTACAGGATATCCATCTTTTTTTCGGGGGACAGAAACTGATCAGAATTTCTCAGCCTTGCGGGTAGCTCAATGGGTTGAAGCGTTGTACTGCAAAGCATAAGGCCACAGGTTCGTTTCGAGGCACGGTCTTTTGGCCTGTCATAATTTTGATTACTTGTTTAGTTAAACAGGCAGACATCATTCTGAAATACCATGCGCAATTTCACCTTGAAATGTCAACCGTTTCTTAACCTTTGTCCCAAAGCTGACCAAAAACTAATACTCATATCACGCAGTCGGAGCACAGCTAGATAATCAGCGTCAGCACCCTTGGGTACCCAGCATGCAGTGCGGCATATCAAAAAACGCAAAGACTTGTGGAAAATAGTTGGTTACAACAGCCGTGCAAGGGATTTCAGTTGTTGTGTTCGTTCAGTTAGATGTTTGTAATGTTATTGTTTGTTAGTTAATATAATCTTGTTGGTCACCCTGATTGTGCATGTTGTGTAGTTTAATGGGACCAGAGAGTCGGCTGCTGTACTGTTACAGGCTATTCTCGCAAGGAGCTGAATATGAGTGCTGCCCTAGCCCAGTTGCCCACATGACTATTGTTTGTTGTGCATTGACTAAGAGTCTGGAAGGAGATCAACTCAAGAAGAGTTTCAGTATCCCATAAAAAGTTAATAATCAGCCCTTACTAATCATAAAATCTCAGCAGTTGGTGTGTAGCAGAGAGGCTAGAGAGACTGACTAGTAACCTTATGCTCATGAGTTCAAATCCCCGTTCAGCCTATTATTGTTGGCCAAACATGAAGTAGTTTTGCTCTCTTGTTGTCCAAGTCTCGATCTTCTACAGTGTACATGTTTATAATATTTTGCCATTTTGCGGAGGAACCCGCATCGCTGCTTGCAGCTATATTCTATATTGGTTTTGTATATCTGTTGGCTACTTCTGCCGAACTGTAAAATAAATCAATAAAAAGCCTAAACTCATTGAGAATTCAAATAAAACAGACATTTCTATGCATCACATGTTGTACTAAGCCTTTTAATACAGTCAATGTTTTTGTTTAAGTTCTCAAAAAATCCTACATCCTACTGAACAACTAACAGTTCACAAGTTCAGTAATCACACCATTGATTGAATATTTCAGCAATATAGTACGTGTGAGTGGGGTTGGTAAGGAATATTCCCACGGGTGGTGTTCGGCCGTAGGCAACAACACAGATATTAACTCACCTCAAGTATATATGAGAACATATTTGGAAGCTAACTCTAAACATTGTGTGTTGTTCATCTTTCAGTCCCAGTTCAGCCATAAGATGTCACCTTCAGAAGATGCGTCACACATATTTTGTCCATTACTTTATATCTGTAGCAAATCAGGCATTCTTTTTCCCTTCTTATGCTGACTACAGCTAGTCTAGCTAGAGTCATTTGCTAAGTAAGGTATGTTGATGTGTTTAGAAATGTATTTAGCATCTACCTATGCTAGATACAGGAGACATTAGCATTGCTAATAGGCTAACTGCATCTCTTTTCAGCAACAGCGGCTTAGAAAATCCTTCATTAAATTGTCCAAGGTTTTCATTCAAAACTGTCTTTGGTGAAATGGTTAGAGCAAATGAATAAATGAGTGTCGAACTTCACAGGGATCTTCTCATAGAAAAACATCAGCCATGCCCGTCGAGTGTCTGGTTCCTTGGGAAGATTATGAAAAGTGTCAGCATTCCCAGTACAGCCTGGAACACTGCATTTACGATGGTCCATTTTCAATATACTTTAAAAACTTTCAATCTTTCTCCTTTGTTGTTTGCGTGGAAGTACACAGAGCAGCGCGCAGCTAAACTAGTGTCTGAGATCCTGGGCCAGAACACCAGAGGGCTGGTCTGTATGTAAATGTTGGGGCGTGACAAAGGTGATGCGGAATTTGTGACGTTGCAAATTCAGCTTTTTCGAAACTGATAGTTTTACAGGTGCAGTTTCAAGTTGTGAGATTTAGATAGGAAAGAGGTGTCAATGGACTTTGAGGTTCACTGTATGTCCATTTTACCCACCGAACTGTTGTTATTCAACTATGAGGTAAAATCGGTTTTGCAATCAATGACCCCTTTAAGATGTTTAGCGAATATCTACCCAACACAACACCTCTGTAACTCAGCCCCCCAAGATTGTTGTTCACAGCCTCGGTTTCTTCAGAGTCCTGCCCACATTCCACAGGAGACTTGCAGGATGAGACGTTTTTTGAAAATATGCTCAAATCTTCTCCCATAGAACAATCCATCGGGTACTGTTCTCCCTGTCTACTCGGATCCTGTACGGTTCTCACACACACCTCATCTCAAAACATATCTTACACACACCTCACATTAGACCTCATCTAGCAAACTTTTGGTCTGGTAATACACACCTTTAAACAAACATATGACAAAGTTTACGCTACCTCTCCACTGACCCCACAGAGGTGTTGAGCATGAAACGAGACCTCGTAAACATGCAGGGAACCGCTAAAGGAAGATCTCACTCCTTCATTTCCGCACTTTCATGCTGACCAACGTGTCAAGCACCGATCTGGGTGTATACATTTTTTTATATTATGACAGCAATGGGTTGGCATTACGGGACAGGAGGATTGAACTCGATTTTGAAGGTAAGTGACTATATAACTGTACGCCCTGGCTGCGCCTAGAAATTCTGTCCATATAAGTTATGAACAGAATCGGTGACAAAGGGCAGCCCTGGCGGAGTCCAACCCTCACCGGGAACAAGTTCGACTTACTACCGGCAATGCGGACCAAACTCTGGCACTGGTCGTACAGGGACCGAACAGCCCCGATCAGGGAGTCCGGTACCCCGTACTCCCGGAGCACCCCCCACATGAGCCCCCGAGGGACACGGTCGAACGCCTTTTCCAAATCCACAAAACATGTGTAGACTGGTTGGGCGAACTCCCATGCACCCTCCAGAACCCTGCCGAGGGTATAGAGCTGGTCCACAGTTCCACGGCCAGGACGAAAACCACATTGCTCCTCCAGAATCCAAGGTTCGACAATCCGACGGACCCTCCTCTCCAGCACCCCTGAATAGACTTTCCCAGGGAGGCTGAGGAGTGTGATCCCCCTAAAGTTGGAGCACACCCTCCGGTCCCCCTTTTTAAAGAGGGGAACCACCACCCCGGTCTGCCAGTCCAGAGGCACTGTCCCTGATGTCCACGCGATGTTGCAGAGTCGTGCCAACCAAGACAGCCCTACAACATCCAGAGCCTTAAGGAACTCCGGGCGGACCTCATCCACCCCAGGGGCCTTGCCACCGCGGAGCTTTTCAACCACCTCGGCGACCTCAGCCCCAGAGATAGAAGGGCCCCCCCCCAATGTCCCCAGACTCTGCCTCCACGTCGGAACGCGTGTTGGTGGGATTAAGGAGGTCTTCAAAGTATTCCTTCCACCGATCCAGGACGTCCCCCATCGAGGTCAGCAGCGCACCATCCCCACCATATACAGCGTTGACAGTGCACTGCTTCCCCCTCCTGAGTCGCCGGATGGTGGTCCAGAACTTTTTCGAAGCCGTTCGGAAGTCATTCTCCATGGCCTCGCCGAACTCCTCCCACGCCCGGGTTTTTGCCTCCGCGACCGCCAAAGCCGCATTCCGCTTGGCCTGCCGGTACACATCAGCTGCCTCTGGAGTCCTACCAGCCAACAAAGTCCGATAGGCCTCCTTCTTCAGCTTGACGGCTTCCCTCACCTCCGGCGTCCACCACCGAGTCCGAGGGTTACCGCCGCGACATGCACCGACCGCCTTGCGTCCGCAGCTCCGGTCAGCCGCCTCAACAATGGAGGCCCGGAACATGGCCCATTCGGACTCAATGTCCCCGGCCTCCCCCGAGACATGGTCGAAGCTCTCCCGGAGGTGGGAGTTGAAGCTCCTTCTGACAGGGGATTCTGCCAGCCGTTCCCAGCAGACCCTCACATTACGTTTGGGCCTGCCAGGCCTGACCGGCGTCTTCCCCCACCATCGTAGCCAACTCACCACCAGGTGGTGATCAGTTGACAGCTCCGCCCTTCTCCTCACCCGAGTGTCCAAGACATTCGGCCTCAGATCCGACGACACGAACAAAGTCTATCATCGAACTGAGACCTCGGGTGTCCTGGTGCCAAGTGCACATATGAACACCCTTATGCTTGAACATGGTGTTCGTTATGGACAAGCCGTGTCTAGCACAGAAGTCCAACAACAAAACACCGCTCGGGTTCAGATTGGGGGGGCCGTTCCTCCCAATCACGCCCCTCCAGGTCTCACTGTCATTGCCCACATGAGCATTGAAGTCCCCCAGGAGGTCCGAGCGCCCGAGCGCATCTTAACAACCACTGACATGAATTTACTTGCAGCACATACGTGTTCAAAGAAGGAAGTGGTTAACTGGTATTTTCTGGGCTTACAACAGTTTCTGTCCTCTTTGTGGGTTACTGTTGGCTGGCAGCCATAGATCTGGTCAGAGGTTCTGCTTCCGTTTCAGTTCTGCAAATCTAGATGGTACACGTGAAGCTCCATGGATATTAATGTAAACCTAAAGTCTGCACTATTGAAGGTGTATGACTGTATGACTGTGTGAACCTTGTGTTATTCTTCTATATGTGGTACTTCAGTGACAATATCTTCTCTTTGGTAGATGATAGTGGACTACATGGGGACATCTTGAAAACTGTTGTATGTTATGGGTCCATTACAGTCCTGGTTGTGATCCTGACAGTGGTAATGGTGGTGGTGTACATAAAGAGGAGGAAAGTATGAGGACCAGGTGAGATCCCAAAACACTAATCTCTTGGCATAACATACACTAATACAAACAGTAACACAAAGAAATGTACACACAACCCTAACATTGACTGAAACATTATACACATCCCAGTTCTGACAGCAATTCTCATCCCTAACAATAATCTAGAATACTTCAAAATTCACTTTGAGTTCTAAACTGCTAGCTTTCAAAGTTGCTGTCATAAGTTAATACATTAAGATGGCAGTTCAGTTTGTGACCCAAATAGCATTTGTTGGTTGTGGCCTGCATCCCACTAACTCAATCACTACTTGGACTCATCCTATTCTTACAGCTTTAGGCGAAGAACCCAACCCCGACCCCAAAGATGATGGGACAGAATGTGAAATTATGATGACATGATGAAAGAAGAGTAAGATGTGATGAACTACAAATGTGGGAACAGCCAATTTGGGGAGAAAATAATTCAACAACCCTCAGAGAGACAAATCAACTTAATCAACTGTGGGTGTGTTGGTAGTGTCTCAGAGCAAGTTACATACTCACCAGCTCTGCTTCTACATGACATATTACAGTAAATGAAATCATGAATCAATGAGAGTGTGCCATCAGAGAACATAATATTGACAGACAACCTATTCCCTGCCAGAGAATTTTGACTAAAGTGTACGCTTTGTGAGAGTTTTTGGCAATACAAAAGGAAGTCAAAAAAACCATGGTTTCTCCAAAGCCAAATCAATGTAGGATGGGAGGATTAGACAGCCATGCACTTCCTCCTTACTCCACCCCACAATATAGGACAAACTCTTCCAAAGATTGACAAATGTTTTGTAAAGCCCTTCCACACTGTATAATGTGCTTAGTGTGGCTGTTCACTAGTTGGTAATACTGGTAAATTGCCGGTAACGTATTGGTTGTATTTCTTCTTTCAGGGACGACAGAACCTAGTAGGCACACTGCCGTACTAGGAGTTCAAAAATATAAAATAAAAACACTGTTTACGTCAAAGCAAAACCTTAACACAAAACACAGACACTACAGGCAGTCCCTCAGACGCCGTTAGCACGAGTAGCCCGGCTCCTCTCCATGCTCCGCTGTTCTCCTTCACATTTTTCCCTGTGTTCACCCAACCGGGCCTTTGTAAGAAAACACAATCAGGGTCATGCATTTCACCTGGTTACTTCTTCCCGTTACTTAATCATGTAGCTACATTAGGTGTCCTTGGGCCTACCTCCCAGGAGAGGGTGCCAACGCACCCAGTATTCCACCTGAACCATCACATTAGTTACTTATAGTGTTGATGGTAAGATATATCACCTCAGGGATGTCTTTTTTAGACATAGTGAAACAGGAAACTGCTGCTGTCATTCAAGTAAACGTTGAGAGTTTTTAGACATGGTTGAATACACTGTTGATCCTTTAGTGTGAGCGTGAATATGAGTGTGAGATATCGTTCCGGTTATGATGCGTGCCTTGCAGTAGGGAGTATTAAATAAATGAGACTTACATTCACATACAGTATTCCTGTAATTAGACATGCATATGTTTGAGTAATGGTATTTGTTGATTTATTCAAATAAAATGCTGTATGAATTAAAGGTATTTGCATTCATTTTCACCTGTATTATTTTGTCATTTTTTTACTGCAAGTGGATTGAATGTTTGACAGCAAAGGTCACCGCATTACGTAGGTTGTCATGAGAGAAAGGGTCTGAGTCAGGTGGACAAGGCAGACCATTTTCAGAAATGAAGTAAAACGTTAACAGTAACGGAACCACACCTATGGGTTTAGAACAAACTTTGCATGAGCCTGCTCATGCATGATGAACTATGAAGAAGATGCTCATTTATTGATGAAATTCCCTACAAACTTCTGTTTAGTCATACAAGATCACAACCACATTACTCAAATTTGACATTACTCGGAAATGTATTCTTTGGACTCATGGGACATGGGTTATTCCGATGCAGTGTCAGGGTATATGGGCCTCTTACCATATGTTGGTTTCATATTGTTCTATGTGAAAACAATTTCATTACACATTACATTTTATTAGATGAAACGTTATTAAATAAAGTGCATTATTCATCTGGGTTTTGTCCACTGTGTTTGTTTAAGTTCTCTAAAAATCCTACTTCCTACTGACAAAAACAGGATGTGTTAAAATACTACAGTCTGAGGAACTCTCCAGAATCAGGCAGTAGCAGCACAGCACTGTGTGTGTGTGTGTTGGGGGGGGGGGGGGGGTATTTGTGTGTATGAAATGGGAGAGGAGTTATAGTGTGATCTTGCTTCTCCTGAACCTCAGTTATATCGAACTCAAACTTATAATCAGATGTGACTGAGTTTGACCCTGAATCACCAGGATGTTACAGGCTTCAGTCACATGACTATCTATGAAAGTGCTAACATCCTCATAAAAAATTACATAAACATTACAAGACAGAGAAAAAATTACATATCTTTTGTTTCAATGACTTGCTCTAATTTCTGTAATTCAATAAAAGACCATTTTCTGGTCAGGAGTTTGTATTTTTTAAGAAGTAAAAAGTTAAAATGTATTAATTACAAGTCTCACAATTTTACACACATGAATGGTGACCGTTATGTAGGCTACTTAACATCTGGCAAACTAACTCTAGTTTCAAATGTTTTCCTTGCTCCTATAGCCTCATTCAAAGCTTGTTTTTCAATTGGGTATCAGATCACGTATACATCTTAGTCATGGAACATATATTACAGAGAAAAATGAAGAAGTTAGAATCTTTCCTGTAGACACACGTCACTTTGTGCTACGAAGCAAATTTTCAACAGACATGAAGAGTTCTGCTGTGACAGGGTCATCAGTGACTGGGGATAGGCTACTGTGAATAGATGCATTCTTGTCAAGCATGTCAGGGGGTCGTTGTCAAGGAAATATGATGGTTCGACTGGGACTCTTGATGATCTTCCCTGCATTGTGTCATGGTAAGATATTTCTGTATTTCTCCTGTATAGATTCATGTTTTTATTTATTGTTTGTGTATATGTGCTTTTATGTGGGGGGCCTATCGTCATCCATTTTGATCTACATCTAGTTCACTATACTCTACATGATATGATAGATATACTGCAGGCTATGTATTCATCATGCAGGATCAAAACAGATTACCTCGTGAACAGATCTGTTAGGTGGATTATGACAGATCAATTATAGTTTAAAATAAAACAGAATTTTACTCCAGTCAATATTCCTCAACCACACTATTCTATGTTCTCAGGCTTGGAGAGCTGCTGTGATGCCACACAGGGTGTAACTCGCTGTTACACACCTCTGGGAGGAACAATGTGGTGTCTGCTAGTGTCTGATGCAAACGAATTAGAGGTAGAATTTAAACAGAGTAAATATGAAACTGGTGATAACATACTTAAAAGTAAAAGACAGAATGTGACTTTCAATGGAACCTGGAAAGATCGGTCACACTTCTATGTCAACAACGGGATACTGAAGATAACTGGCACAGTGCAGACTGATTATGGGGATTATAACTTGACTGTTCATGATACAAATGGTACATGTGTGAAATACCAAAAAATACAGCTGCTTGTTGGAGGTAGGAGATTTGTTATCATAACTGCTGCTTATGGAAACACACACAAACACATTACATTCTCTTGATATTATAACCAAAGCATACACCCAATGTATCACATACAAATATTTGTCAAATGTTTGAATGAACCCCAATTAAAACATGCAAGTGGTAACTGTATGTCTGTGTGCTGTTGTGACGGAATACAACATGAAGGAAAGTTATGTTGCTGTTCTTGATCACCTTGTGCAGGTGGGCTCTCTTGGCTGGTTGTCATCAGCTCTCTAGCAGCTGTGGTTCTGATGGCTGTGCTTGGGTACTATTTTCTGAGGCGGAGGAGGCAGCAGCCGGCACCAGGTAACAGTTTCTAGTCTAGACATTTTTAGTTTGTTTGTTTTTGTTCCCTTTTCCAACAAAATATTTCGAGCACAAAATATTTTGAGCAAAAGGAAAGCAACTTTGTGGAGTTATCAATTAATGTTTTATCATACGTAAGCCGAACATGTAATATATTTTTCAATCACAGTAACTACTGCTCTCATCTCCGCAGACACTGTAGAGAATCAAGACATTGCCTATGCAAGTATCGATGTTTCAAAGATAGCAGAGCGGCACAGAAAGGAGAAGGAGGAGGTGCAGTATGATGAGGACAACGTGAGAGTAGAGCCGGAGGAGGTGCAGTATGGACAGATTCAGGTGCAGGAACGGTCTGGAAGGAAGATAGACAAGCCAAATGCGGAAGAAACCATTTATACTGGGATACAGCTTGGACATTGAGGTTGAATACATTTGACTTAACATATGTATGTGGAAATTATGCATTTTATTCTATGTATATGTAAAAAGAAATACAACAACATCTGTTTATGTTGGTGTATGGGGTTATTTGCAAAAAAATATAACTGCACATTTAATTGTATTAAGTAATTAAATACAGTGCATTATCCATATTGGTTTTGTATGTCTGTAGGCTACTTCTGCCCAACTGTAAAATAAATAAATAAAAAGCCTAAACTCATAGAAAATTCAAATAAAACAACAATTTCTATGTATCACATGTTGTACTAAGCCTTTTAATACATAGTCACTGTTTTTGTTTAAGTTCTCGAAAAATCCTACCTCCTACTGAACAACTAACAAGATGTGTAAAATACTACAGTTTAAGGAAATCTCCAGAATCAGGCAGGAGCAGCAAATCACTGTGTGTGTGTGTTGGGGGGGGGGGGGTGTTTGGGGCCTGAAATGGGAGAGTTATATGTGATCTTGCTTCTCCTGAACCACAGTTTTATCTAACTCAAACTTATAATCAAATGCGATTGAGTTTGACCCTGAATCACCAGGATGTTACAGGCTTCAGTCAGGGGAAAACATGACTCTCTAATGACAGTGCTCACATCCTCGTGAAAAAATAGTGTTGGTTTCATCAGATATGAACTCACCTCAAGTATATATGAGAACATATTTGGAAGCTAACTCTAAACATTGTGTGTTGTTCATCTTTCAGTCCCAGTTCAGCCGTAGGATATCACCTTCAGAAGATGCGCCACACATATTTTGTCCATTACTTTATATCTGTAGCAAATCAGGCATCCCCCCACCCACCCACCACCCCCCCCCCCCCCCACACACACACACACACACACTCGTCTGTGTGCGCTTGTGTACACGTGTGTATCTGTGTGTGTGCCTCAGGACATACTGATTACCCTGGAAACATTTAAAATGAACTGTTTTGTCTCTAAACAGTAGGGCGGGCAGACGGCTTCAGCTTTGAATATTTGAGTGTGATTGGTTTAAGATGTTTAGCGAATATCTACCCAACACAAAACCTCTGTAACTCAGCCCCCAAGATTGTTGTTCACAGCGTCGGTTTCCTCAGAGTCCTGCCCACATTCCACAGAAGACTTGCAGGATGAGACGGTTTTTGAAAATATGCTCAAATCTTCTACCCTAGAACAATCCATCTGGTACTGTTCTCCCTGTCTACTCGGATCCTGTACGGTTCTGTCCATCTGTCTGGTGGGACCCACGTTCCGTTCTGCTTTTCTGTCTGGACCAGGTCAGACCAAACAAGATGGAAACCTCGAAGCTGCTTCTCATCGGGGTATTAGTCATCCAAGGTTGCTGTGTGTGTGTAAGTATTCAACAACATCATGTGCACAGTGACATTAATCCTCGTGGATATCATCCCTACAGTTGTGTGTGTGTATGTGTGTGCGTCCATGTCTGGATGTGTGCGTCTATGCTTGGATGTGTTCGTCCATGCATGGATGTGTGTGTTTAGGCCTCATCTGAGTGTGAGCAGGAGACGGCTCGTCTGAGGCTCCAGCTGCGGACGCTGGAGGCTCGGGTCCTGCAGCAGCAGCAGCTCATCCAGAATCTCCAGAAGCAGAACCAGGCCGAGTCTGAGGACCTGGGCCAGCTCCACCTGCTGCCAGGGCACCTCTACAGAGGTCAGCCCCCTCAGAACCCTCACATCCACCTAGTAGAACCATTACCTACCTGCAAAGGCTTAAACGTCACCACACAAGGCCACACGAGATCCTGTTTGGAACTTCTCCTGTCAGGACACCAGGATATTAACTATATTCGGACCTAGTCCCGTCTAAAAACCAGGATGTTAACCATATTTGGACCTTGTAGTGTCCAACCAGCTAGATATCAAGCATATTTAGACTTCTTGTCCTGCCCGGACACCAGGATGTTAACCATATTTGGACTTCTTGTCCTGTCCAGACTGTGCCCACATCTACAACAATGGGTCCAAGGAGAGTGGAATGTACATGGTCCAGCCAGTGGGAAGCCCCGCCCAGGTGACAGTGTTCTGTGACATGGCAGAGGGAGGAGGATGGACCGTCATCCAGCGCCGCACTGATGGGAGTCAGTCTTTCAACAGGTAACACACACCCTGCCACACACAGTGGCTAATACAGACCCTTATACTGGATATCCATACCAATGTACTGTATATTTAATATCCTTTATATAATACGCACCACATTATGTCTCACACACACCTCATCTCAAAACATACCTTACACACACCTCACATTGGACCTCATCTAGCAAACGTTTGGTCTGGTAATACACACCTTATGACAAAGTTTAACTCATCATCTTTGTTTGCTTCATAGGCCTTGGGCTGACTATAAGCAGGGGTTTGGGGACTTTCAGTCGGGCAAGGGGGAGTTCTGGCTGGGGAACGATAATCTGCACTATCTCACATCACAAGGTCAAAAAGTTTTTGTAAAAAAGTACAGCCCATACATAATTTGACAAAATGTGGAACCCTTTCTTTAGACAGAAAGATATGTGTGAGATTGAGGACATGAGACTGATGCCAGTGATGTCAGCCTCCACTTCTCCCCCCAGGTGAATACAGTCTGAGGGTCAACATGGAGGACTTTGAGAGATCTCGGCGCTTTGCAGAATACAGCAGCATCAAAGTAGCAGATGAAGAGGTGTTTCTCCTTACAATACTGAATGTGTGAGAACCTTATATGGTCAACCTTATTGCAGACACAAATTCAGAACTTGTCTAGGACTTATGTTCTCTAGACACTTTCCGGTTGTACTGCATATGTATGGGCTGTGGTTGGGCTGTTAACTATCAGTAAACAAAACATCAAAAGTGCACTAACCCTATCCCTTTCCAGTTGTCGCAAATCGACAGAAAGGAAGTAGTTTAAGGACAGTTTACCTGTCAAGTGTCTGTGACTGCCTAGCATTCATCCACTTGTACTTAACGAAGACTATATAACACTAGTTTGAAAGTAGCCAACATATGCCAGATAGCCTACATTATATGTTGATGCACAAATATATGCTGTTTCTCCGTAGCATCACTATCAGCTGCAGTTCGGAGCGTACTCTGGGACGGCAGGAGACTCCCTGTCAGGGAGCTACCACCCGGAGGTGCAGTGGTGGGCCAGCCACCAGGGCATGAATTTCAGCACCTACGACAGGGACAACGACCGCTACAATGGCAACTGCGCGCAAGAAGACAAATCTGGCTGGTGGTTTAACAGGTTAGAACTGCACTGGTCTCAGCTGGCCAAACTACTCATTTACAACTGCCAAATTGTACAATTTAGTTTAAACTGGTTGTGTGTTTGCACATTTGACCCCCACTGTAGCGTACTACTTTGCGAAGGTGTGTGGTTTTCATCCGGTCCTGATTCAGACTTTTCTGTCTCCTGTCCACTAGGTGTCACTCTGCTAATCTGAACGGTGTGTACCACCGAGGGGCCTACAGCGCGATGACGGACGATGGAATGGTGTGGTACACCTGGCACGGCTGGTGGTACTCCCTTAAGTCTGTCGTCATGAAGATACGCCCGGCCGGCTTTGAGTCCAACACAGTTCCGTGATCAGCTCCATTATAGAGCACTGAGAGTGACAGGATTTAGTCAGCTATTCAGATTGATATGCTTAAAATACAGTATGCATTCTCCCATTGGCTGCTCCGAATGGGAAGTTATTTTACATAGATTGTTAGACTGTACAATGTCAATCAAAAAGTTGCCATGCTCGCCATAATCAAGTGAATAACACCAATTAACGTGCAAAGGACATCGAAGTGCATGTTGACACACTTCACATCCAGTTAAACCATAAGTCTCTAACTGTAAACATGTTGTCGGATAAGCCAACCAATAATAAAGCATTCCTTATCAAAATGTTTCTTGGAATTTAGGAGTAATTTACATACATGATTGTTTGGGTGGTACCCATGAACAAACTCCAGATTTAGGATGTTTAGAGAGTTTTTAGGATAACAACTTAATAACTGGATTGTTATTGCAATTGTATGTATCAAGGATTTTAATGATAAAAACAAAGAATTTGACTCATCTCTTTAAACATACAGTATATACACACACATACTTTATCCCAGCTTTTAAATAACAGTGCAGCTTGGAAGTCACCGCTTGAATTACTTGGAGATTACTTGGTCTGCTTACCGAGCCTACAAAAGAGCACGCACACACACACGCACAGACATACACAAACAAATCACTGACAAGATTTCAATATTGTCTGTACACTGGCCAAAAGTAGCGTACTCACTTTTAGCTCCAGGTCAGATTTTTTCTGAGCCCTCTGAGAATCTCTCTTCCTGGCTACTGCTCCTCTCACTGACCCTATACACACACATACAGACTTTAGGTACAACAATAAACAGATTGTGCTTGTGGTGTGTCTGATGTGTTGTCATGGGATCGTGGTGTGTGTTCGTGTTGTCATGGGATCATGGTCATCTCACCATATTCCTGAGGGCTTCTGGGTAGTTCAGAGTCTTGGGGATCATCTGGTTGCAGCTCATCTGACTTCTTATAGTAGTAGTCCTGGTCAGGGGGGCCAAATCTCTGCCCAGTGCACACACACACAAACACACACACACAGGCAGGTTAGTTTTACTAGCCTAGTGAGGACCGACAATTCAAAACCATTCTAAATCATTTTATCCCTAACCTTAACCCTAACCCTAATCGTAACACCACTAACACCTCCAAGAAATAGCATTTTGAAGTTTTGGAGACCAGAAAGAATTCCCCACAAGGTGGGTTTATTCTTAGTTTACTACCCTTGTGAGGACTTCTAATCTGCACAAGGGTAGTTAAAGAAGACCACACACACTTAGAAAGGTGAAGTGGGTCACGGTGTGTCATGGTGCTGTGGGGGTCAAAGGTCACACCTTGTCGGGCCACATGAAGCTGATGAAGAGGATGGTGGGAAGGCCGACCGTGAAGACGTAGACGCCCCAGAGCCATGGCCGCGCGGCCGTGGCCAACAGGAGACGCTCCAGGAGACTGGGCTGAGAGAGAACACACACACACAACGCACACAACACCAGTGTTGGGAAAGTTCACTTTCTACATGAACTAGTTCAGTTCATAGTTCATAATTCAAAATTTTGAACTAAGTTCACAGCTCCAAAAAATGAACTAGTTCAGTTCTTTTTGTCAATATGTTGAGGGCTATAATTTTTCTAAATTATTTCCACAGCCCATATAGAACCACAGACGGTGCTGCGGTGCGACACTGGTGGCTGCCGTTGCCAGATTGAAATCTCTATCTGTCTGCAATACCGCTCTCGGCCTCTACGCAACTTCGGCGCTCTCACACTTGCCAGGCATAGACAGTAGAAGAAAGCACACGCAGCGATTGACTGGTTGGGCAACCCTGGATACAGTACTGTCAACGGTGTGTTTTTCGCTTGGAAGTCTCTAGAAATCTGGCACCTTATTGAACAAAATTAAAAAGAGTGAACGTGCCGTTCACAGACACCAGAATGAACGCGTTCACAGTATCGTTCATCAGGCAGTAATACAGTACGTTCAGTTCACGTTCACCAAAATTATGAACGAGTTCATGAACTTTCGTTCAATGAACGCGTTCAGGCACAACACTGCACAACACACTCCCAACACACACGTAACACACGCAACACACACACATGCAACATACTCAACACACACGCAATACACCAGTAATACACACAACACATATGCAACACACACAACACACACGCAACACATACTCAACCCAAGCACAACACATAGGCAACACATGAGTAATACACACAATACACAACAAACTCCCTGTGGCTCAATGTATCCAAGGCAGCAACGCAAATTTTCACATCCCCAATTACAGATACAGGGAGGGGGAGGAAAATGGAAGAAATAAAGAGGGAAGTGAGAGGAAAATAAGTAGTACTGAAGTACTGAAGAACAAAAAAAGAAAGGACAGAAATACTGACCATATATCTTTTTTCCCAAGTGTCCTGAGTCCATTGTTGAGCTAACTCCAAATCGTTGCACAACAGGATGTTGTCAAACATCACTTGCCCCCTCAGAGACCATAGCTCCAGACCCAGTGCCTCCACAGAACCAAGGCCCAGACCCTCTGATTGGCTGGGTGGCTTAATGTTGGGTATTGACTGGCTTTGAGGAAATTCTGAGGAGTGGTCCATGTCTGTTTGAAGGATGCCCTCACTGATAAGTGACAGGTCAATGAGAATCTCATATTTGCCATCTGGGAAGAGACCTAGATACACAAACACACACACACACACACACACATACACACACACACACTGGTGAAGAGGTAGAGACTGACTTACAGAAGAATAGAACAGAAAAACAGACTCATATTTGGCAAATAAGTATAAACTAACGGAAGCTATAGGGTTATAGACAAACACATATACCATGGTATAAACTAACTGTGGAAGTATAGACTAATGTAGTGTGAAGCCATATAGACCAGAGGATAGAGATGTAACTAACGGAGAGTGTAGAGGTGGGATTTGCGATCCGTGAAATAGCCCTTCAGGTCGCCGTCGGGCTGAGGGGCGTGTCTCTGCTGCCGTTGGCCCGTATGAGGATCTGTTACCGTGACAATGAGGTGCATTTTGTGGTTGCCGCCACACATGTCAGGTCCAAACATGACAGAATAGGGAGTGACATCACTGAACTGGCTCTGTAAAGGATACGCACAAACACACGTACCGTACATGTCAACACGGTAGCTCTGACATGAGAAGTATTCAACCACAGTGGGCTGTGTCAGATAAGACTGGAAATACTTAATCAGTAATGCACACATTTATTCACGATTTATTGTTTCCTGTTGATTCTTGAGTCCAGATTAAGCAATAGTGAATTGTTATATTGAGGGTCGCTTTATGATATATTATAACACTGTGTGATGGATGATTGATGGTTTATTACACAGAGGAACTCACCAGTCTGAGTTGATCAGAGAGAGACAGCAGTTTGATGTATGCTCCACTACACTCTACCCCTTCCATAAACATCACCTCGTACCTGCGCACACACAACATGTGGACATGTTTCATCTGCATGGTTTGTGTGTCTGTGTGTGTGCGGGTGTGTGTGTGGGGGGGGTGTACGCGAGAGTGAGAGACATACTGCAGGCAGAGTGGTGAGTTTCTGAAGTGGAAGGGTGTGTGTAAGTAGGCAGCAACAGCGTGGTGTCTCCCAGATGACTTCATCACCAGAGCTTTGTTCCCAGGGTGCATTTCTGCCTCTCGCTCCTCTATGGCCCACTCCCCTGATGAGTCAAGGAAAAACCCTTTCATCAAGAAGCTATCACATAACTCTAAACAAAAAAAAACTATGACAAAGTATAAAACCGTAGTCATCATCTCCCAGATTAAAAAGCTGTCATTGTCTGCATTGATTTTCTATGGAATGCAGATATTACATTGGTAAACACTCCTACCTGCTCTATTTTTCATAATACCCTCTGAAATCACTTCCTCTAAACTTTGATCCCTGAACCCTGACCACTTCCCGTCTCTTCCTGCTTACCTACCATCATATAAGAGAGAGACGGTATCCTCCTCTCTGACAGTCTGGGAACGAACCCACCTCCTACACAAACACACACACACACACACAGCAGATTAGTCATAGGCTGTAGCTACCATGACAAACACAGGCAAGATACATTTGCCTAATATGGTTTACTGCTAAGAATGGCAAATCAATAACACTGTATAGATATACTAGTAGTTTCGGCAACACTTTCCATGAAGTAACATGCAACTACATCGCAATACCTACAGTTACAACATTGTTGTTACACAGGGACTGCTGTGTAGTTACACTTGCAGTTATTAAAAAATGACACTTGGTATGGTGAGGTAAAGCTTTCCAGGGGTAAGTGGATGTTAACATTGCTTTTCTTTTGGTAACATCACCTTGTATTGCCTCCTTACAACATCCACTTACCCCTTACAGCCCTTCCCCATACTGTGCCTTCTTATACGTAATAGCCTATACTGCTAACACTGCTTCATACTGTTTATGACAAACCAACTCCCATGTACATACAATGTTGTTACTAAAGGTCTGTTTGTTCTGTGATTTAGTTAACCTTTCTACGCAAACTTCAGCTGGATATAAGTCAGGTGGCTGAGCGGTTAGGGAAGCGGGCTAGTAATCAGAAGGTTGCTGGTTCGATCCCCGGCTCTGCCAATTGACGTTGTGTCCTTGGGCAAGGCACTTCACCCTACTTGCCTCGGGGGGAATGTCCCTGTACTTATTGTATGTCGCTCTGGATAAGAGCGTCTGCTAAATGACTAAAGGTAAAAGTAAAGATATAAATGCTGACGAGACGCACCTGTCCAGAGGACCAGAGTCAAACGACTCAGCAAAATGAGCTCTCTCTGGGACAGGAGGAGAGATGTAGGAACTCTGTCGTGAGGAGAGGAGGGGGAGTGGGGAGAGTCATGATCCATTGACACAAACATGGAAGACGAAGACTTGTGAAAGCCAGCCTGGCAGGGTTGATGACAGAGGTACCCTTAGGAACTGACAGCAGAACTGACCTGGGCCTCAGTGGAGCACCACGATGACTGGTGAAACACACAGGCCACCAGCAAACAGGCCAGCATTAGCATCTCTGACACGGGAAAACAGGAACCAAAACCAGGTTTAAGTACAAGATTAAGTACGGTGCAGACTCTGAAGATATCCAAACAGTTCTAGTATTTGAACATGCCTAGCAGTTTATCCATTAACAAAACTCTCTCACACACATAGATACAAATATACAAACACATTGGGTTTACCTTGTGAGGTCTTTTGTTACCGCAAGGCTTTGACACACCAGCACAGCTTTACTGAAAGTCCTGGTCATTCTGGACTTTGACCCTAAGTTTGTCGTCTCCATGGCAACAAAGGAGCTTTGCCCCACTATGCTGACTTGAACATTGGTAGCCCTGACCTGATGGTTGATTCAGATTGACTATTGTGTTCAGATACAGATAACTAATGCAGGCATTAAAATCATCATGTCCTTGGTTAAAGATTTGATGAGTCACAGCAAAATAACTTCAACGTTAACAGTTAAACCCACCAGCTTAACTGGCAAAGCAATATTTTAGGAGGTTTTTAATAGTTGACTCAGGACTGAGATCCAAGCCAGTAGATTTGCAGGTAAGGTTGGAAGCATTACTGAGGAGCTACAAAGTGATCTGGTAGACAGGACACCAACCTATAGCTACTGTGTGCAATATGTTGCAATAGAAACTAAGAAACAGATACAGGAACAGTAACAGTAGACTGTACTTTATTACCTATATGATATATTACATAATCATACAGGATATCAAACATCCACTGCATTAACAGATATACAAATGTATTTAACTTAAACTGACCTAACACCACATGTAGCTAGCTGCCAATACCAGTTAAACATTGTAATACATGACAAAACCTTTTTTGGTCTTATTGTGCCCAGGTAATATTGGCCTACGGTGTTTGTAAAAGTAAGCCCTTCTAGACAACGTTTATCGAAACAAATAAAGAGTTCCCATTATAGCATTATCAATATCGACATGGGCAACAACATATAGTAGCAATATATAAATTATTATTAGCATACAGTACTAAGAAAAGGATTTCATGAAGATCCTATAGAAAGTACATGGCAACAGCTTCTCAGAGCTGAATGTTGATCTCGCTGCGTATTCCATCTCCCCAGACACTCTCGCTTCCATCAACGTCAGACAGGAAACCACTTCCGGTGGCCGCCATATTTACGCTGCGTTCCAGCCCCGTGATTCGCTGTTTGAGTCGGAGCTGCGTTGCCGCGTACTCGCTCTGCAGGCGGGCCAGGCGGGTCTGCAGGCGGTCCAGACACGCCTCCAGCCTCTCCACTTTCTGCTCCAGCTCCTCCGCCCCCAGGCCGGACACGCCCCCTTCCTCCAGGAGCCCCTCCTTCTGAAGGATGTCCCGCCCCCTCTGCTCCAGCTGCAGCCGAGCGTGGGGAAACTCGGTGAGCGCCTCCATCAGGTCGCGCTTGGACAGGCAGAAGAGGTCTGAGTATCCCAGACTGCGGATGTTGGCCGTGCGTCTGTTGCCCATCTTGCTGCCGCGGATGTTGAGGATGCTGATCTCTCCGAAGCAGCTTCCCGCCGTCAGGACGGCCAGCTGGGTGGCGCCGTCCTCGCCGACCACCGCCAAGTGGCCATCTTTGATGATGTACATCTCCTTGCCGATGTCGCCCTTGCGGCAGATGTAGTCGCCCGGACTGAACACCTGGGGGCGCAGTTTCAGCACCAGCTCTACCAGTAGCCCTGCCTCGCAGTCCTGGAAGATACGGACCTGGGGGTGAGGGGGTAGGGGGTGGGAGGGGAGGGGGAGTCAGAATCAGGGGGGGTGAAGAGGGGTGGGATACGCAGCATCACATAAAGGAAGACAGACACAATAGCAACATACAAGCGCAAGAGAATGATGTGAAATGTATACACTTGGGTTTGTATGCCATACCTTTTTCAATGTCTCTAGATGGACATTTATGGCTATCTCTGCTTTCAGCTTATTAGGGAGGCTCTTTAGCACTTCCTGTTCGTCCACAGCCTTCTGATTGGTCCAAAGGTAGTCGAACCAGCGAATGACGCGAGCCTCCAGGTCTTTGCTGACATGGCGAAACTGCATATAGTGCTTGATGGCATCCATGCGACTCTGAAACTCGGTGCGTGTGGCGTTCATGTTGGAGATCATGGCGCCCACGTTCCCCACGATGGAGGCGAAGATCAAAACCCCGACCAGGAAGTCGAAGACCACAAACAGGAACTCCTCGTCTCTGACCGGGGGCGGGGTCTCTCCGATGGTGGTCAATGTGAGGGTGGACCAGTAGAGGCAGTAGACGTACCCCCGAGTCAAGGTGCCAAAGCCTGGCTCGGACGAGTTGGGGTAGACCCAGGAGTCGGAGCCCAGGCCCAGGGCCTTGGAGAAGCTATAGTAGATGCAGGCGTTCCAGTGGATGATAACCAGGATGTACAGAACCAGGTTGCAGATACGGAAGGCGTTGGGGTAGTTGGTGCGCGTCTCGGTGCGGTCGAAGAACTCGAACATGCGGTTGAAGCGGAGCAGGCGGTTGAAGCGGAGCAGGGGGGTGTGGATGCCCAGGGTGAGGTAGAGGAGGTCGGTGGGAAGGATGGACACCACGTCTAGTTTGAACTGGAGCGTGCGCAGGTAGCTGTCTCTCAGCTTGGTCAGTTCCTTCACCAGCAGCCCTTGCTCCAGGTAGCCTGAGACACACGTACATTTACGATAGGATGTAACCAGGTTAGGTTGTGGTCGGATTAGGGTTCGATTAGGTTCAAGTTCAAGTTCAACTCTTTTATTGTCTGATGCACAGAACGACGCAAGGTCAGACTGGGCACTGAAATTCTTGGGACAAGACAACGCAAAGCAACCTGGCATAACAGAACATATAAGTATTCAGTTTTAAATTCGATTACTTCTATGATAAGCTCAATTATAATAAGGTTTATTATATTAGGTGCTGTGTTACCTGTTCTCAGTCTGACTACCATGTCCAGGATGTAAAGGCTGTCGCACAGGTAATCTAGAACCAGCCACACCACCGCACCTCGAGTCTGCAACTCATCAAAACAGGCCCTGCACACACACACGCGTTTACAAAGGTACAGTAAGCACTGACTGTTTGTGTCACTGATGTGTTTTGGGTTGCAAGGTTGGAGACTGAGAGCTGCAATACCTTACCTGGCCACCAGGAGGCACCAGTTGTAGAGTACAGCAGTGGCTATAATGATCAGCCAGTGATAATAAACGTCATCAGCTGGAGCTAGGACCAAGACATCTGACTTCCGACTACACGCACACACGCCCACACACACCCAAGCCCACACACAGACACATTGACTCAACATTAAACATCATTACTAGCTAACTATACCTATGTCAATGTAGAGTACATCTATATATATAAATATACAGTATATTGTGTCCCTTGATGGTTGTGTGTTTTGAGCTCATATACTGTATGTGTGTTGCGCTTGTCTCCAGGTGTGCGTGTGGTAGCCATACGTGGGCCTTGCGTGGTCAGCGTCAGAGGCGTCGGGGTGGGTGTGGCTGATGCGACTGGGCGGGGCCTGCAGCTCAGGCCCTCTGAAGCGTTCCAGGAAGGAATCTGGACGCTCCTCCTCCTCCAAGAGACTCTTGTGGGCCCACTCTCTCAGAGTCACCACCATGCTGACCAATCTGGGGAAGGGAGGACTCAACACCTTACTTACCAATCTGGGTAGAGGGGGTCAATACCATACTGACCAATCTGGGTAGAGGGGGTCAATACCATACTGACCAATCTGGGTAGAGGGGGTCAATACCATACTGACCAATCTGGGTAGAGGGGGTCAATACCATACTGACCAATCTGGGGAGAGGGGGTCAATACCATACTGACCAATCTGGGGAGAGGAGTCAATACCATACTGACCAATCTGGGAAGAGGAGTCAATACCATACTGACCAATCTGCGAAGAGGAGTCAATACCATACTGACCAATCTGGGGAGAGGAGTCAATACCGACTGATTGAGCAAAGAAAGGGCTTGAAGGGGAGTCAGGAAGACAGAGAGTGGGAGAGAAGACATGAGGAATGAAGCCAGAGAAAGGCAGAGGAAGAGGGAAGAGGACATTTATCTTCCTCACCTGGACAAGGCTCCTCTACCCCGGTATGAATTCTGGGAGTTGAGGCCCCTGCGATCAATAGTTGCCATCCTCTGTAATTCTGAGGACGTGTCATCACACATCGATTGTCCTCTATCCATACACAAACAAACAAACATACAGATCGGCTGTGAGCAGTTTGACAAAAACTCCTCCTTGTTTGTTCAGCGTGCTTGTGTGTGTTTACATTTCTTACCGGCTTCTGATACTGTCAGCTCTCTCTCCCTCTTCCTCAATCCAGGTTTTCACAGATAATCTGTGCGATGTCAAATCTGTACTCTCTCCCAACGCTTGCCCTGTCATTCTATACACACACACACACACACGTTAAAACATGCAACACACATACACATGAATTAAGTGGTGGTGCAGTGTGTTTTAACTTTGTGGATCCAGAGAAAACATTTTCATCTGACAGTGTGTGTTGTTACATTGTATCATCAGTCAATTATCAAGGACAACCCAGTGCAGCAACTACCTGTATGGTAGGCATGGCAACATTTAATTTGCTAAAGAGAGGAGAGAGAGAGCGAGAGAAGAGGGGAAGCAGAGGAAACATTTCCATTTCCCGATACCAGTGGTGCTGAAAGTTACCGTGTGTGTGTCTAGTTCAAGAGATTTTTGGCACCAACCTGATCGACGATGACCTTCCGTTGAGGTACTTGGCTGCTTTCTGTTTCTGCTTGTTGAATGTTTGTTGCGTGTCTGTCCACCGCCTTCTTGTCTGTCTGCCTGCCTGCCTGTCTGTCTGCCCGTTTGCCCGCCTGTCTGTCTGTCTGCCCGCCTGTCTGTCTGTCTGCCCGTCTTATCTACCTGTGAGTCCACGTTCCTGTCTTCCTGCCTGTCAGTCTATCTGCCTGTCAGTCTATCTGCCTGTGGGTCTATCTAGGACAACAGGATGTCTGTAGGAAAACGAGGGATGAGCGTTGAGAGGAGTAAAGGTGGAAAGATGAAAGGAGAAAATGATTACATGCACCCCCCGCCCCTACACACACACACACACACAATTCATGTGTGGCAACATCTCACCCCTCAATCTGCAAAGCTCAACTACAGCCACTCTGCCTTTCTCATCCCCATCTGGATGTGTGTGAGTGCGCGTGTGCGTGTGAGCCAATCCTTTGTACAAGTGGGCTCATTGTTATTCAGGAAGCTCGTTTGAAGTGGCCTGGCAGTGTTGGTGAAGTGGTGTGAGTGTGGGTGGACTGCGTGCGTGAAATCGTACAAAAGTGTTTGTCTGTTTTGATCCATGAGTTGGGACACTACATTTGATATCCTGTTTAGGGGACATCCACCTGCATCACCCACAGGCATGTACACACACACACACATTATATACTTAAACAGAAACAAGGTGACTCAATACTAGGCACAGTTTTATTTCTCTTAAGCAGTTTGCCACTGACATCATTATACGTGCGACAGGTCCAACATTTTGCCACATAGAGCGAGTCCACATGTCCGCACTTGGTCTGACGCTATGTGGTCTGAGAGTGGACTGGTCCAGTTTCTCTCCCAGTAACAACAGATATATATCCTGATCACACCCTCACACACAATATTCAACGTTTCACTCATCCACTATAAGGAAACTCGCATAAAGGAATAAACAAAAATATTTGCATATCACGCTTAGTGTTTTTTTGATCGAGGATGAATTTGACCCAAAATTCAACAGTGTTCGGGACATGTCTTTAATATTTTCCGACTGAGATGATAAAAAAGTATGTTTTTCTATTTTCTACTGAGATGATGGAATGTTACCTGGATGGAGGTTATTGGGTTGAATCTGCAGCAAGGCAACATCGTATTGAGTTCAGCGCCCTTTCCACGTTCTCTCTCCCTCCACCCTTCCACTTGCTCTCTCCCTCTTCCTCCTTCTCTGCCCACTCTCCCTCTCAACGTTAATCACAGTGAGGCGAACAGAAGCACAAACCAGCTCTCTAATCACCAGTGAACAAAAGCACAAAGATTACCATTCATGATGACGATGGCTTAACTCCACGTTCATTGGCAGATACATCATTATTCATAAATGCTGAATAGTTATTTGCTAACTGAGTTGTTAGTAGCTAACTGAGCTTTTCATTGGCTGTTATTGACTTCTGGGTCATGTGACTGACTGGCGACCGCAGCACACAGGTTGGGGTCCAGCCTGAGATTGGACCTTCGCTGTCACCTCCCAACATTGACTAAGACTAAATCAAGGCTGCAACGTGATTGGCTGGTGGAATGGTTTCACCAGGAAGTCAAGCGACATCCAGAAAGGAAGGCGGTTCAACAGTATTCAGAGTTGAGGCACAGGGATGCTGCTGAGAAAGAGAACAATGTGTGTGTGTGTGTGTGTGAAGTGTTGTGTGTGTGCCCGTGTGTGCCTGTGTGTGTGTTTGTTTATGCCCTCTTCATGCCCCTGCCCATGAGACAGGCGAAAACAGTCATCACCATCTTCGGGTTCACCTCCACCAGGTCTTCCGGCAGCGCATACACACGGGCCCCGATCTTTCTCGCCATGGAAACCGCGTACCTGGGGTCCGAGGTCAGAATTAGGATCCACTTCACAATAAAGGAACGTGAACTCAACCTCCCCACTAGATAAAAAAAGAACTAACTTGGCTTTAGGGTTGGTTAGCATTAGTTTAGCATAGCTTTCGCGCATTGTTTTGTAGACTAACTACTAGCTTATCTACTCTATAAAGACAGAATATTGGGCATTGGGGTTAGGGTTAGTTAGAAATGGGTAAGTGGTTCTAGTGTGGGACAAGTGTGTAGGAAGGAGATTCCGTACTTTGCTATAGAGAGAGGATGTGAGGCAAGAAATATTTTCTTTTCAAAGGGGGGCTTGGCTGAAACAGTATGAGAACCCCTGGCTAAGGCAGAGACACTCACTTGGCATTGTCCAGTTTATCGTCATCAGAGAGACTTCCTTTCTTCACCAGGTCATAGTTAATACTGTGTGGCTGGATGGAGTCAATCAGGTCCAGCACAGGAAGACTACTGCTGATCTCTTTGTCCTGTAATCACACACACAAAGCAGTTTCAAATTTGTGTCTTTGTCTCTCTCCTCCTACACGTCCTCTGAGATGTTACTTTTATTCTGATCCTCAAAACTCCCCGTGCCTCGAGAATGGTGGTGTCTTGTCAGATCTCCTCAAGCTTTTTGTTTCTACTCATAATATTGTAAATCATCTTCAGGTTATCTATATATCTTCTCCAATAGCCACTCTTGACTATATGGCCCATTAAGAACTATGGAGGAGAGAGCCTGGGGCCTAAGTGCACACACACACAGACACACTTGCACGCACGCACACACACACACACACACACTCACCTAACCAAACCTGTCCACCTGTGGTGTGACTTACCTTGAAACCAGAGATCTTAGAAGTCTTTCCGGCTTCTGTCAGAGTCTTGTTGACCCATTTTATGATCAGTTCATCTCCTGCTGCCTCTCCGTCTCCAAGGTCTTCTAGCACATTGAGAGTATACCTGAAAATAGGTCAGCGAATAGTCAGGTCTGATATTCTGAGGGGAGGTCAGCGATTAGTCAGGTCCGATATTCCGAGGATATGTGAGTGGTTAGTCAGGTGTGATATTCTGGGTATAGGTCCGCGGCTTGTCAGGTCTAATATTCTGAGGATAGTTCACCAATTGGTCAGGTGTGATATTCTGAGGATAATGTGATTGGTTAGTCAGGTGTGATATTCTGAGGATAGGTCCGCGGCTTGTCAGGTCTGATATTCTGAGTACAGATCAGCCTCTCTGTCTTTCCCTCCCTCTACCCTCCTCTCCTACCTCCTCATAAGTTGCCACACCAGTGCCAGAGTGAGGGTGGTGTTCCCTTCGTTCAGGTCCTGCCCCCCGATGCCCACCAGAGAGAACTTGGCCTTCTTCTTTCCCAGCTCAACGGCGTAGTTACAGTTCTCCAGCTGAACACACAAACACAAAGCAAGAAATCAGCCCACGCCCATTCTCAGATTTGTGATCACATCAATAGGGTGAGATGTTGAAGGTGTTGGCCCAAATCACAAGTCCGTAATCATTTCCAGTCATTACAGTTAGACTAACTTGTGTATTTCTTTACATGTAAGTAAACTAGCAAGAAATGAAATAATCCCCTCAGGGAAAAATTATTTTTGCAACTTTCTGTTGTGTAGTATGTGTGTACCTTCTTCATGTTGGCTCCTAACTTGGGGTATGGAGGTCGGTTCACTTTGTTGTTCCAGTCCACGTGAACCTTGATCCTCTCATAGAGCTGCAGGATCACTAGAGCATCCAGGAGATCTCTGGAACACAGACACACACAGTTTCACCTTTGAATATATAACACACGTATAAATACGTATATACGCATATGTAAGTGAATAATAAAAACACTTTCATCCAGCTTAAAGTATAAATATGTATTACCATATAGAATGTATGTAAATATATATAAAGATAATACTTCTGTAATATTGTTAACAGTGTAGATGCTGGAGTACTAGCAGACAGGGTTATTGTTAGGCTAAACTAGCTAAGTCATGAAAGACAAGTTACCCGTAGATGTGGTTGACATGAGGGTTGACTCCCAGAGAATTCATCCAATTCCGGAAAGTTCTTTCCTCCCTCGTCTCACCTAAGGGTTGGTGAGAAACACATGAGGAGTAGTACCGCCGGTGGCCAACAAGTGGAGACAAAGCCCAAGGCTCTACATAAACCTGCACTGACAAGTCATTCAGAAAAGTTGTTCACTAAGGCCTTCATGGTGACTGAGAGGTCTGAGTATTTCCAATCTGACCAAATGGTTGAGTTATTCATTGTTGTCAAATACGCAATCCGCTTTGTGTCTGATATGAATCTAATGGGAGTGTGTATGAGTCAGTGTGTGTGTTTACAGTGTAAACATTGATTGGAAATAGAGTGTGCGTGAGTGTTTTTGTTTGACAATCATGGACAATGTGTTCAGTTATGCATTTAACCTTGAATAAGAAGAGTCTTATTTGTATCTGATCTCATTCTGCTGAGTGTGTGTGTGTGTTTGTGTGTGTGTAAAGAGAGAGTACATATTAGAAAGACAAAGAGAGAATGTATGTGGGTATAGTGAGTGTACAGACTGTATATGGAAAGGCAGTGTGTGTGTGTGTGCGCATACCCACCCTCCAGCCGGCCCCAGTCCAGATCCTGGTTTTCGGGCTTGGTGAGAGAGGGATGCTTGTTAAACAGGTTGGCCACGAAGGCCAGGTTGAGTTTGGGGTTGCCGCTGACGACGTCGGCAGGGGTGACAAACTGGCGGCAGCCCAGCCTATCAGCTTGCTGCAGCATGCTCTCGGCTCTCTTCAGATCGTCCTTCTCCTGTAGACACACAATCGTTATCATCATGGTCATTACCATTATCCACCTCTCTGTCATCACGGTCACCTGCCCCATTAACCTCTAAGTCACTGACTTCTTTGTCACCATTATCCCATTACTTCATCAAGTAGAATAAGGTCATTTAGGAGAAGGTCATTTAGGAGAAGGTCATTTAGGAGAAAGTCATTTAAAGGACATGAATTAGTTTGAGAGGATCACGAAGCATCATGGCCATTCAGTGCCATGCTGTGTCTAATGCAGTTTGGGTCAAATTCTACCTCAGGATGCTAGATGCCACACACAGTCTTACAGACATCTGTGCAGCCTGGCATCCCCCATCATTCTAGCCAGCTCCGGATTCTTCTCCATCAGGGAGACAGGTCTTTAAGGGACGGTGAGGTCAGATACTCACGCTGAGGCCTGCCAGGCTGATGCTGATGGCGGCTCTGTCCTCCTTGCTCCCATCAGGAGCGATCTGGTTGAGCAGGTGGAAGTAGGATCTGGAGTCCTGGATAACACACACACGCACACAATTACTCTTTAAGGAACAATAGAGCTACACACCCATTTGGGGAAGAGGGATTAGCACTCAAGTAATTTAATCCAAACTATACATACATGACAAAACACTGGTGAACAAACACAAACAACTGGAACACTGAGGGGGAGGGGAAAACATGCAATCAGAAGACAGCTCCTAGTCAGTGTGAACCGGTACCTTGATTGAGTTTGAGAAGTCTCCTAACTGAAGCATGACGTAAGACAGACAAAGAGAGAAAGAGACAGAGAGAGGGAGGGAAAAAGAGAGAAATGGTAGACAGACCATCAACAACATACACAGACAGACAGACAAACAGAGCTATGGATGAAGACAGTCAACAAACAGACAGCTAGGTAGATAGACCAAGACAGACAGACTGACTGACAGGCACACAGCCAGCCAGCCAATTAGGTTGATTGACATTCAGTCAGACAGGCAAGTAGACAGACAGACAGCTAGACAGACAGACAAACTCAGATAGGCAAGTAGGCAGACAGACAGGCAGGCACACAGCCAGCTAGGCAAACAAACATACATACAGAGACAGGTTAGTAGACACGACAGACAGACAGACAGACAGACACGCAGCCAGCGAGGCAGACAGACCTTGATGTCAGAGCTGAAGTTGTTGATGGGGTTGAGGCCGGCATTCTGCAGGTGGAAGTTGGCCCAGCGCAGCAGCAGCTCCTCTGGAGACAGTTTCATCAGGTCTGCCAGACTTTCTCCCTCCCTCAGCAACGCTGCTAGAGCTACACACACACACACACACACACACACTATGTCACACCTTTTTTTGAGAGAGAAAGTGAGTGAGTGAGTGTGTGTGAAGATGCTTCTACTGTATCTACCTTCGTTCTTGCTGAGCTCTATGTCGGCGAACAGGCCTATCTTGATGATCTGCCAGAGCAGACCCAGAACCAGGTGAGGTTTGCCCTCCTTCAGGTCCAGCGCTCCAATGTTCACCACATGACACCCGATGGCCGACGCAGAGTTCAGAGCCAGGTTCAGATTCTCCTGCAGAGAGGAATGACAGCGTCGCGGCTCACTTCCACCAAACCAGTAGCTAACTCGTCCATTGACTAACCCGCGTGGCCAACAAACCCATGTGGTGCAGCTAAGCTAACCAACGCACCTGGATGGTGAAGGGTGTCAGTTTCTTCTTGTTGATGGTTCTCTCGTCTATGGTGTCTGGGACGGACAGGTTGATCATTTTACTGCAGGAAAACACAACGGGGGGGGGGGGGGGGGGGGCGCAGAGTCAGAGACTAGCAACCAGAGGAGAGAGAAGAGGGGAGAGATCGACTTCAGAGGGGACACAAGTCATACAGGGGTGAACAGTGTGAGGAAGCGAGACCAGTTAAAGAGGGCAGAACAGCGTGCAGATGAGAGCCCCGAAGGAGGAGGAGACAGGGGAAGAGGAGAAGGAGATGAATGAAGGGGGGAAAAGGTGACAAGTGAGAGGAGGAAGATTTAGCACGAGGAGGAGGCGGAGGTGTGAGCCTCACCACAGCACGATGCCATCGCCCACAGCTGTGAAAAGGGCACCGGTGCTGGGGTTGATGGGCAGCACATGTTTGCAGTCAGGGTCCTTCTCCAGAGCCGAGCTGATCCAGTTAGCAAACGCATAGCGCTCCTCCTCTGGAATACACAACACCAAACGACACATAAACATCTAACACAGAGACAAACATACTGTACACCGTCATACAGCAACACACACCCCCAAGACTGCAGCTGAGGGCTGTGAAGATGATGCCTCCTCTAACACACGTATGTGCCCCTTGAGACAAGGGTTGGTCTCACACAGCACACTTATTTGGGCACACAAATACTCATCACAGGAACACAAAAATACCCCCCTTTTTTTTCCAAATGTTGAATTCATTATTTGTTTTAATAACAATTCCATCGAGTAAGTGCCCCCGAAATGCCCCACATGGCATTGTGTGTTGTACGTGTTCTGAAAGGAATTGGAGTCTGCCAGGAAGAGAATAGAGAAATAAACAGTCATTATCACCATCACCAAGAAGTGTGATGCCACTTCCTGCAGGACAGGAAGTGTAGCCAAGACAGCAGGGTGACCATTTAACAAAGTGGAATGTTAGCCGTAGTGGATATGGTGTAGCACTCTGCTAAGTAGCCTACACTGAACATACTAGCATCACCTGTTCAGCTCACTCCTCACCACTGCTGACTTACATTACATTTAGTCATTTAGCAGACGCTCTTATCCAGAGCGACTTACAGTAAGTACAGGGAGGGACATTCTCCCCGGGGCAAGTAGGGTGAAGTGCATTGCCCAAGGACACAACGTCATTTGGCACGGCCGGGAATCGAACCAACAACCTTCTGATTAATAGCCCGACTCCTTAACCGCTCAGCCATCTGACCCCCCTGACACGCAGCCAGCGAGGCAGACAGACTTAAGACTTAACAGTAGTTCCCTGAATTTTCATTGTATTTAGTTGTCGTGACAGTCATCACTTAGATAGAGAGGGAGGAGAGGTGGTCAGGCAGGGAGGAAGTTTTGAATCTTCTTTGCATCCGTGTAACCCCCCCCCCCCCCCCCACAGACACAGATACTGTACAAGCACACACACCTGAGAAGGAGTGCTGCGTCCCCACACTGGACAGCTCGCTGGTGCCTCCGATGGCCAGGATGCCTTCTTTCCTGTTGATGGCCTTACGGAAGGTCTTCGCAATGTTATCACCCTTAAGCTCATGGAAGATCTGCAAAGAATACACACTTACTAGGGTCAGAGTGTGGTCAGATTATTTTAAGAAGGGCTCAGTACAACATGGTCAGTTGACTGGAGATTCTGTAACATAAGAGTGTGGTTGGAGACCGGTTGAAGCCCCTCACAGAAATAAACTCATCAAAGTTGATCTGGTTGTCTTTGTTGCGGTCAAGCTTCTGGATGATCTCTCGGACTTTGTAACCTGGCAACGGTAAATTGGCTTCTTTAAAGAGCTCAGTGAGCTCAGAGTCACAGATGAAGCCATTATTGTCAATATCTGTGGAGAGGATACAAGAGAGGAAGGGTGGATAAATGCGTAAATGTAAATGTGGATGAGAGAGAGAGAGAGAGAGAGAGAGAGAGAGAGAGAGAGAGAGAGAGAGAGAGAGAGAGAGAGAGAGAGAGATTGATGGGGAAATCAAAGAGGCAAGATATGCTCAGTTCCTGTAATAAGGCTGGACACAGATTGGAAAGATATTGAAGGCCTATCGAAAGGCCTACTTAATAAAAAATGTAAAAACAAGGAAGACTTGTCAAAACAGAACCTAGAAGTGTATTGCCTAGAGTTACTCAAGCTTACCGTTTAGTCATCTCTAGGATAGGACATACTTTGTAAGTGAAAAGCACTAATAGGGAATGTGAACTGAACTCAAGCCTCTCACACACACACTCACCTACTTTCCGGAAAGCCTCCTTCAACTCCTCCATCTCTTCTCCAGATATCTTGTTTGCCATCTCTTTTCTTTAGATGCAACAGCCCTGCAGAGCGTGGAAAGTAGACATTTAACCACCTGCCAGCTATCTCCTCTCATCTCAAAGAACAGCAGTGTCTATGCATCTTGACCAAAAAAATCAACTAAGAGCAAGCTGCTCCGTCCTGCGAAACCTCCGCCGACCACACCCATCAGCAGCATAATTATACAGCATAACGTGGTAAATGATTCTGGTAGCCTCTGTCTGTTGGCTGTGAAGGATCGGCACTGATCATGATGGCAATTAATGTAGCGTGTCTTATCACATGACTGATGTTACAAGTCAGGCAGTTCCGCACTCGATGATGGATTGGTTAGGGGACCGCATGGTCCACATCAGACCGTACTGTACAGTACGTCATCCACCCTCAGCACAACCCGTCCCGCAGCTGCAGCTAAGACAAAAAACGCCTCTACTAAATCACATTACAGCTTGTGATTGTGAGTCTCGGGTACATCTCAGTTCCTCACAAGCCCCAGGCGGTTCAGTTCAGTACACAACCTTGTCAATTCCCAGACAGTAGAAATATTAGGACAGAACACGGGAGACGCAACGGGCTAACTTCATTGTCTCAATTAGCTACAATTTGTGCAAAAACACGTTTTTAGACATTTCTTATTTAAAATTAAATCGTTTTCTAGGAAGACAGCTCATTTTTAAAAAGCGAAAAAATACTTTGTACACACAAACACAGAATAACGTCGACTGGGAAGTGCGCATATCGGTGTCATTGTTATTAGATTACACATCGTTAGATAATCTGACGGTTTTATTCTCTCCGATATCACACATTGATTTAGTCTATGTATACGACCACACTCAAATCCAGAAAACAATTATTAATTGCCATTAATGTAGGCTAATATTGCAGCGCGTTGTCACAGTCCTACCGAGCTCAAGTGGCGTGTATAGCAGAACATCCGTAGAGGAATTGTAGTATCCTGTGGACTTGATTCTGTAGTTCTCAGCCCCACCAGTGTCCTGGAGCCTCACATTCCCAATTCCTCCTCCTGCAGGATGACGCCCCGCCCCACCCCTCCCTACTGTGCCCCGTCAGAAACTACGGTTCTCCACCCGAAACCAGAGATGCACCTGGCATAACTTTACTGCTGATGCTAGACCTGGACCATATACCATTATCCTAAACCTAAAAACAATCAGTAACTTTAACCTTACCTGAAACTAACATGTATGTATACCCTATGTATACCTCAATATAACTGTCATGTCAATACACCTACCTGGAAAAATTATAGTTGGTAGTGGTGGTGGTGAGTGGGGGGAGGCAGATGAAAACGTCTTGTGACAGAGTGGGCTGACTGTTGCACACCCACATTACTGTACTCCACTTAGATATCTTCTCCCTCTCTTGAATAGCCACACCAACTCACAAACTTGTGAGATGATTCTGAACTCACGGTAGATTCTGCTGCCTGTCCTCACATGTCTGTGCACCAGGCATTCCTTTCTTCCTCATACCTCAATGTGTTCATTCATGTCAAACAATAAATACCTTTTCCTTATATGACACGACAGCCCTCATCATTTCACCAACATCCCATCCTGTCCGGTACAGGAATGGGTCTCTACAGGCAACATAAAACTAGCTGATTTGTTAGCTGTTTTTGTGAAATGTTGGGAACGATGGGAATTGCTCTCTACAGCTGTTTCTTCACCCTGGGTTAGAGCTAAGGAATGTGATCAGCTGGATGACCAAATCTTTTCAACAGAGTTGGCGGGTTGTCAAGAGTGGGTGTGTGTGTGTCCATTGTTGCAACCCGATAGGATAAGTTAAATGCATTAAACACATGGTCCTCTGACTCACACTGCCCTTCGTGTTTACCCCCCCAAACACTCAACCAGACTCAATATACTCACACATAAATGTTCATTTGGCAAAATCAACTGAATGCCTCGAACTCTTCTCTCTCTCACATACACACACACCATTATACAGGCTTACAGAAGTATGCTTGCCCAGGAGAAAGGAGGAGTTTTCAAGCTTGGTTGTGTGTTGACCACCAGAGAAACACCCTGGATTGAAACAATTCTACTCATATCAGGTCACATCAACAGTGGACGGCAAGACCTGTTTCATGAATACAACTTAGACATACCTCACTGAGCATCTTCCTAATCTTTTGAAGGATTTCATGGATGATCTAGTGTGTGTTATCACAGCTCTCTGTAACATACCTGGTACACTGACCCTTTCAGACACAAAATGAATTGTGAAATGTGTGTGTGTCTAGGGCTAGGTAGTGGTCTTTGGCTGAATCCCGGAGGGCACCCTCTCCTGAGGGAAACAATGCAGTCCCTCAGCCGGGACACACCTTTCCTCTCAGCCTGCATGGCCTTATATGGTAATACAGACAGCTCTTAGAGTGATTGGCTGGGCTGGGTTCAGAGTGGGGAGTTCTGATTCTCCCCTGCCCATCAGCACACACCTGTTCAGACAGATACACCACAAACATGCCATTAACCTGTATGACACACAGGAACACAAACACACACTCTTTTACAATGATCTTCCTCCAGGTGATGTGGCCATGGAGTGAATGGTAAACCCTTGTAAAGTAGCAGTCAGAACAAAGCCTAATGGCTAGTTCCTAATGGCATTATTCTGCACATTGCTCTTTAACATTATCCACACCCTCAGGCAGTTCTAGAACATTCATATCCTTAACTCTAGAACCCTTTTTTGTACCTCCAGGCTGTTGAGCTCTATCCCACCTCTCTACAACCCATTGCCACACAATACTAATTGTAGAACCCTTCTCCACATCCTGACTTTTCTAGACCTTTTCTCTGCCCCTCTAAAGGCTGTTTATACCCCAACACAGCCCTGAAACTTTTCAATACAGTTTCATAACCCTTCTCCATACCTTACGACAGCTCTAGAACCCCTCCCTCCACACCCAGAACAAGCTGCTGTAGGATGAGCAGTATTTGGAAAATGCTGCCACCTGTTGGTGGCAGCTGGTGGTGTCGGGGATAATTGCAGCGCAGCAACAGAATCACAGAGGTGACGATCCACATCGGAAGTTGTTAAGGCACTTTAATAACAGAACGCATCACCTGAGACGCAGGCCTGATGTACAAGGAAATCCCATCCCGATAACGGTAGCATGTCGGTGCTGCAGACACTATCATAGCAATGACACGTGAGTGCTGATCTGGACACTAACAGAGCTTTGTCACCATGGGGGTGGGTACTGAGTGGAAGTGAAGAGATGGACGAGGGAGGGAGGGCGGGTGGGCCAGGGGGAGGGAAATATTTACTGAGGTAGAACCCATCACAGTCCAGTAAAGTTTCTCCTCGCCTTCACGCCGTTGACAAGTAGCTTGGAACAGCGAGTGTGAGTGGTGAGTCCACACCGCCACCTGACAGAGCAACAGACCACATCTAAAAGGCACACTGGCTTGACCCGACTGGTGGAAATGGCAAGTTTATAAAAAGGGGTTTAATGTCAAGATGCAAAAAAAAAAAAAAAAAAAAAAACTGGGAGCTACCAATTTGTGGGCTGAGACATGACTGTTTGAACATCAAGGCACTTCCTGATTGGACAAACTACTCCTCTGTGGTGGTTTTCCTTCAGCTCCTATTGGCCAAGGTCCTCCGGCTCCTATTGGCCGATGTCCTCCAGCTCCTATTGGCCGATGTCTCCTAACTCATCAGGAAACTGCAACACAGACAGAGATTGGTATGGTGACTTGAGAGTAGTTTCTATGGTTACCTGTAGGAGTCATCAGTGGTTACTTGGGAGAGGTTATGGATGCCTGTAGAGGAATCTCCAGCTTTGTTTAACAGTATCCATAGTTACCTGTAGGGGTATCCATGGTACTTGGCTCTGAAGATGGACAGCAGCCAACTGAAGAAGAGCATGACCAGGCCAATCCCTGCGACACACATGACTGGACAAGAGAAGGGATTTAAATAAGTCCATTAGCCAACCAGAGGTAAGGACATGAAAGTCATCAGCTGTGTGTGAGTGAATGTGCACGGTGTTGATCTAAAACGTAAAGACCTTTGGTGACATTACTTGTTAACCCTTGTGCTGCCTTCGGGTCACATGACCCAAAGGTTCATAACGAACCATCATTGTGTTTACCCAGTTTTACCCAATACAAAAACTAATAAAAATAATTTTCTTTTAACCTTTGCAATGTGGGGGGTCTGAGACAGCCCAACGGTTAAAAGAAAATGCTTCACTTTGTTTTTGTATGAGGTAAATTTGTCGCAATACGACGGTGGGTCACACGGCTGATGGGTCAGAATGACCCGAAGATAACACAAGGGTTAAAAGGACTATACAAATAAAGTTTAATTTGATTTGATTTGTGTACATACTCTTCCTCTTGCCGATATCAAGATCAGATGTAGCGGCTTCATGCAACAACACCATCCCCATGGTTACTGCAGAGTCTGAGGCAAAGGTTAAGGTGTGTTAAATTAGTGTGTACGTGTGTGTGTGTGCGTCTGTGTTGAGGCCTATGAAAGGATACTGAACAGAAGAACGATGTGGGTTTCAGCCACAAACTGGGCCTGGCTGCTTCCATGGATGTAGCTCTAGAACAAGAAACAAGAGACTTAGGACCCAAACACACAACGCATAAACACACACACGCACACACACACAAGGGCTCACCACTTGTCCGGTGTTGGGGTTCTTGTGGGCGTAAGGGGGGCCACGGATGTGGTTCCACATCTGTCCTGACGTCATGATCAGAACGAAGCACTAAAACACAGAACCAGAATCAGTTTTATCTTACACTGAAAATATATTCATCTAACCTGTAACTGAGATCAAGAGGCAAAAAAAAAAAAAATCCATCAAGTAATATTTTAAAATAATTTTGGGTTGTTCTGGCAATAATGGTTTAGGGTCAAGGGTCAAGTTAGAACATTGTCACAGAAGTGATTGGTTGGGGTCAAGAGTCAAGAGGGGGAGGGTTACCAGAGCAGAAAAGGCCCAGACATTCTTGTTGAACAGGAACTCTAAGTTGTTGCGTCGGAGGTAGGCCAGCCCTCCTATTACTGCCAGCAGGAATCCCAGCATCAGAGGCCCTGCGTAGTTAGGAGGTCGGATCACCCTTACCTAACACACACAATCACAGGTAAGAAGTGTAACCTAACACTGATTTCCGTTCCCCCCAGTTCTTGCTTTGATCCGCCATACTTTCTAGAACTGCATCAACACACCATACACTCAAATCATATTATTTAGAGTAGAGAGTAGAGTAGCACTTCATTTGAATGACACTGTTCCAGCTGCGTCAAAAGACAAAAATTGAATATTCAGAACAACAGTTATCTTACGTGGACGTCGGTGCGGTCTGCGACCCAGCGAGCCAGCTGCTCTGCGGCGAAGCCTCGGACCTGCAGCTCATACGTGTCGCTGCGCTTGGGCTTGCCCTTGGCTGGGAAGTTGATGAAGGTCGGAGCGGAGTTCATGTTGAGCTGAAACCCAACCAAAATCACTGGTACTGTGCATGCAAGCTAGGCTATTTGACTTAACATACTGTGTTTGTATTGCAGTTGAAGAGACAAGTTCTCCCAAGTATTTGAAATGCAAACTGACCCAGGTCTGAAGCTAGATCCTGAATAAGGATGTTACTTCAGGGCAGTAGGAGGTAAAACTTCAGCTATTTACCATCTGGAAGACGTCGGAACCTTCATCAAAATCCACCGTTGCAAAGAAGACCTTGTTGGTGAAGGCATTGGAGTAACGCCAGGAGTTAGCAAGAACCTGGTACTCTTCATCGGCCTGCCTGCAAACACACAAACACTTACACATGCGCTGTAACTAAAAAGGCTCAAGACGCACTTGTTCCGGGAGTACAACGGTACTTAGGAATGGTTCGCTTGACCCGATGTTAGTTTCCTCAAGGATCACAATGACTCTTGCTTAGAAACTTGTTGCTCTTGTGGTTTTGTACTCGCTGTGATATATTGTTTTTTCCACGGGTACACTTGCACTTATAGCGGTTCATGTTGTTTAATTGTAACTTGTTTAACTACATGCTCTTGTGGTTCTTCCCTTTGGCACTTACTTTGGTTGTTCACAATGTGTGCTTCATGTTTTGGCTACTCGCAATGCTTTTGTGGCTATCTTGTTGTTATGATCAGTGACCTATGCACTTTGTAAAGCTCTCTCTTGGAAGTCGCTTTGGATAAAAGCGTCTGCTAAATGAATAAATGTAAATGTAAATCAAACACACATAAACACACACTCACTTGCAGACTCCACACTGCCTCTGTGGCTGCAGGGCTGTGAACATAATGATGACGGAGTAGTTTCGAGGAGGAGCTTTGACAAACCGACGGAACTTGTCCCCGTTCATCCGAATGACAGAACGTTTACTGGCCCAGTCCATCATCTGGCTCACCTTCTCAGAGAGCAGGGTCTGGGCGAAGGGCAGAAGTTATAGGACAGTGCATGGGTTAACTCCTTACAGTTACAGTGTATTCGCTGCTAAGTTTGGTAAATCTAAAGCAAAGCAGAGATCATAGTGTAACGTGGTTTAGTAGCTAACTCGGCATTGGCTAGCTAGCTTACATCTTAGTTTACAAGCTGCGTCCTTATCACACTAAGCTAAAACCACCACGTTGGGGAAAATACAGTATGTGCCACCGTCAGTGAGGTTACACAGACACTGTGCAGGATGGCGTTTTACAGTGTATATTAATGATGTCAATATATTTATATATTTTATGGCATCTCATTCGTGGAAGTACCTTAGCTAGTACTGTAGATAGCCACTGAGCTAGCAAGCTACATTCACTAACATTAGCTTAGCTTGGAACACACCGATTGAAAACCTTCATTGTGCAATTTTCATCCGGTAAGATTAACAAACCCTGGCAGGATAACATACCTCCCTTTTCTTCTGTCCAACTGAAGGCACGCCATTGCATATTAGCACCAGAAAAAGAGAATACAAAAGTTTTGTAAACATTTCCATCCTACTGTACTTCCCTACTGACTGTCACTACTTCCCTGCTAAGCCTTGTCAGTTGCCTATTGGTGGATTTCTAGCCAATAGAGGTCAGTAAGTGACAGTGCGGGTATCGTCAGAGCCTGTCTAAAGGAGAGCCTGTTCACTCCCCAAGCCCCATTGTACCGAATTTTGTTGCAGTTACACCAGAGTTCCACTGGGAGTGATCGCGGTCCAGTGCAAAATGAATGGGAGTCTATGGAGCTAAACGGCTACATTTGGCTCTTTCGCCTGATTGTCGTTGAGAAATCTCAGATTTGATTGTACTTTTTGCATGTTCAACATGGATTATAGGTCGAAAGTTGAATGAACGAGTACTTATTTCCTTTCGATCTCTTACAGGGCGAGTCGTTGTTGCCCATAACACGCTAGCATTCTGCTAATGAATGCTGATTGGTAAGTGAAGGACTGACTACGACCAGAGATCCCGCTTGATGGTATCCGAAGCGGAACCATAATGTCAGAGCATTAGCAACATTAGCAACAACATTAGCAAGCCAAAACTCTTTCTAGCATGTGTATTGACAGGGAGAGCCTAACCGTTGCAGTTCTATGGTTCTCCCCATATTACACATTCTCTGGTATCGTGGTGATTACGTGTGTCCCACGTCCCCCAAGGCCCGGTAGAGCGCAGTATTGTTTAATTGATATCATAAACTTTGTAAATTACCTAACTGTGCTAGGATTGATTAGAATCAGAATTATTATATGTTTGCTGTTGCTGGTATGAACGAGCCTATTTAATTAGAACCATAAACACATTTCAATAAATTATTAAAACCATAAAGGTACGGAAGTACCTTGTGCGAAGTACCTGAGTGTGTGTGTGTATCTATGTCATGGCAGATAAAGGCATAAAAATCCCGAATAGACGAACAAAAAATTTGAATTAAAAATCGAGGCCTTTATTCAAATGTTCTTTTCAATCCATGTGGATGGGCAGAAATGTCTAAAATCGACATTCTTCAACTGCGCAGTGAATGGAGAAGGTTGTTAACCTGACAGATTAACCCTCGTGCTGCCTTCGGGTCACATGACCCAAAGGTTCATAACGAACCATCGTTGTGTTTACCCAATTTTACCCAATACAAAAACAAATTAAAATAATTTTCTTTTAACCTTTGCAATGTGGGGGGTCTGAGACAGCCTAGCTGTTAAAAGAAAATGCTTCACTTTGTCTTTGTATGCGGTAAATCTATCGCAATACGACGGTGGGTCACAATGACTGATGGGTCAGAATGACCCGAAGATAACACAAGGGTTAAGCAACAACCTCCCTCCTCTTAGCGGAGCAGCGTGCGGGCTCCAAGGTAACATACCGTGTACACAGACACAGGAGCCGGTTAAATATTTCTGACTGAGATCACTGGCCAGAGCGGTAGGTTTTAATAAATTAATACAAATTCTTAAAACTACCAAACTTCAGTCATTTGCTTGACAGTGAGTTATAGAGTTAGACCTATGTTTGTTTGTTTAGATTTTTGCAAAGGCTACGTCTACGGGTTTAATATAGGCATACAACTTGTATTTTAGTAATATTGACCATATTACTAATTGCATCTTTACTCAGCAATATGCCATCTCTGTAAATTATTTTAAAATCCAACCCTACCCATTTACAATAAGGCTGTGTTGAGACAAATATATAGGCCAGAGAGGCCTTATTTTGATCGTCTAAAATGTTAATAGCAGGTAGGCTGACTTGACCAGTGCGCGCTGAACCTGACCAAAGTGAAGATGCCAGCCGGTGAGGGGAAGTCGGACATGGACCGGGTCGGTCTCTTCAAGGAGATGGGCTACATTTCCATCGGAGACAAGTACACCCCGTTCACATACCGTGAGTCCACAGAAATGATTAAATAGGCTATTAAATGATCAGGAGTTAGAGTTTACTAATCTACTATTTCTACGGGTTTATTTTAGATAACTCGTTTGAATATGTGCTTTTCTAAACAAAAAAGTCGTATGTTTAATCATCAACTCTGCTCTTGATTCCGACGACTGGACTTTTGCCCCTAGTGGTTACATTTTGAAGAATCTCTTGAAGTAATTATGTGATATACCGTACTGTAGGGCCTTTTCTTGGTACTCGGATAACATATCCGGGACGGCTAATTGTCTGAAGGATCCTTCCCTGAAATGTGGCAAGACCTCTAGGCTAACCTATACATACAGGGGACTCGAGTGCATTGATAACTATTGGGCCTAAATGCTTTCTTACATTGAAGCATTATTAACGTAAGCCTAACTGGACATGTCATTTCTTCTTTTCTTTTTTATATGAAGGGGCAGGACAAGGGTGAAATTGGCGAGTTTTGGTTACCCTTTAAAGGTTCTTAAAACCTTTCAGCTAGAAGTTTGAAGTTTTAGCTTTTTAGAAAAAATGCTAACCCTGACATTAACCCTACAACAGAGTAAGAAGGTTCCCATGATCCGGTCTTATACTTCCATCGATCCTGTCAGGTCCTTTTAATGAGTCTGCCCAGAAGAACAAGCAGATGATGACAGGAGGTCCTAAGAGCCGGTCCAGCCTGCAGGCAGGCTATTTCGATTCTCATTTCAAGAGGATTTTTGAGCGGGAGGCCCTGTCGGACCCAGCGAAGCTGGCCCGGCAGTACCGCAACCAACAAGCCAAGAGAAACATCGGCAAGGCCTTCCTCCCTAGCAACGGGGAGAAGAAGCCGTAAGGAAGAATGCTGCTACTAAATGTATTGTGGTTCACACTGAAGGAAGTTTCTAGATGTTTGTGTATGGGCATTTCAGGTCAGGGTCAGGCAGCTATTATGGGACTCTGGCTGGTCCTGTCCAGGCCATGAGCGCTCAGAGACTACCCAGGAAGCAGCACCCTTCTCCTGGCAGGAACATTCTCACCAGCCCGCCCAAGAGGGGCAGTGGCTACAGGTAGACACACAGACAGACATACATACATACAGTAACTGCAGGAATGCACAGCTTTTGTGATGTAAATGTGTGTGTCTATCTGCAGTTCCATATATTGAGTGACCATATATGTCATTTTGTGACAGCTACCCTAACGTCACGCTGTCTAAGTTGGAGCCATTCTCGTCTGACCCATTTGACCGTGCCAAGGACGTCCTCAAGGTCAGACCAGCATCCAGTTTGTACGCTGAGTGGTAAAATGTTTGATGCTGCCCCTAAGCTGTGTATATGTGTGTCTGTGTTCCAGAGGGAACTAGTCAACCACAGATCCAGACTGAAGGGAGGCCCATTCAAACTCAACCTTCATCCCAAAGACTATTTCTATGGCAACCCATTTCGTCTGGACAGGCCCCTGCCCCCGCCTAAGAGGTCAGAGGAGAGGGAACGTTTCCCAGTTCCCTTCAAACCCTCCTCCCCTAACAAGCAGGTGAGTCAGACCCCTGACAATTGTCCTTAGAGGTGCGAGACAGGATGTTGTCTGTGGGGGTTCGGTCTAAGGGGTGTGGTCTTTTGTGAGGCAGATTGGCGGGATGAAAGCAGGTACGTTTGACACCTACCCCACCCACTCTGCCGACCCCTATGTCACACGCCGCTCCAAGTCTGTCTCAACAAATAAGGAGGGCAAGATCTTCCACC